>NC_079193.1:62032142-62332142 GCF_029499605.1 Hyla sarda | reverse complement strand
AAAATTACATTTTTTACACTAACATGCTGGTGTTGCCCCATACTTTACATTTTCACAAGAGGTAAAAGGAAAAAAAGCCCCCCAAAATTTGTAATGCAATTTCTCCCAACTACGGAGATACCCCATATGTGGGCACAAAGTGCTCTGGGGTGCACAACAAGGCCCAGAAGGGAGAGTGCACCATGTACATTTGAGGTGATTTGCACAGGGGTGGCTGATTGTTACAGCGGTTTTGACAAACGCAAAAAAAAAAAAAATGACATGTGACCCTATTTCGGAAACTAGACCCCTCACAGAATGTAATGAGGGGTGCAGTGAGAATTTACCCCCCACAGGTGTCTGACAGATCTTTGGACCAGTGGTCCGTGAAAATGAAAACTTTTGTACAGCCCACTGTTCCAAAGATCTGTCAGACACCAGTGGGGGGGGGGGGGGGTTAAATGCTCACTGTACCCCTTGTTACGTTCCTCAAGGGGTCTAGTTTTCAAGATAGTATGCCATGTGTTTTTTTTTTTTTTTGCTGTCCTGGCACCATAGGGGCTTCCTAAATGTGACATGCCCCCCGAGCAAAATTTGCTCTCAAAAAGCCAAATATGACTCGTTCTCTTCTGAGCATTGTAGTTTTCCCATAGTGCACTTCAGGTCAACTTATGGGGTACCTCCATACTCAGAAGAGATTGGGTTACAATTTTTTGGGGGTATTTTCTGCTATTAACCCTTGCAAAAATGTGAAATTTGGGGGGGGAAACACACATTTTAGTGTATTTTTTTTTTTTAACATATGCAAAAGTCGTGAAACACCTGTGGGGTATTAAGGCTCACCTAATTCCTTGTTACGTTCCTCAAGGGGTCTAGTTTCCAAAATGGTATGCCATGTGGGGGGATTTTGCTGTCCTGGTACCATAGGGGCTTCCTAAATGCGACATGCCACCCGAGCAAAATTTGCTCTCAAAAACCAAATATGACTCCTTCTCTTCTGAGCATTGTAGTTCGCCCGTAGTGCACTTCAGGTCAACTTATGGGGTACCTCCACACTCAGAAGAGATGAGGTTACAAATTTTGGGGAGTATTTTCTGCTATTAACCCTTGCAAAAATTTGAAATTTGGGGGGAAACACACATTTTTGTGAAATTTTTATTTTATTTTACATATGCCAAAGTCGTGAAACACCTGTGGGGTATTAAGGCTCACTTTATTCTTTGTTACGTTCCTCAAGGGGTCTAGTTTCCAAAATGGTATGCCATGTGTTTTTTTTCCGTTCTGGCACCATAGGGGCCTCCTAAATGCAACATGCCCCCCAAAAACCATTTCATAAAAATGTACTCTTCAAAATCCCCTTGTCGCTCCTTCGCTTCTGAGCCCTCTACTGCGCCCGCCGAACAATTTACATAGACATATGAGGTATGTGCTTACTCGAGAGAAATTGGGCTACAAATGTAAGTATAATTTGTTTACTTTTACCCCTTTTAAAAATTAAAAAATTGGGTCTACAAGAACATGCGAGTGTAAAAAATGAAGATTGTGAATTTTCTCCTTCACTTTGCTGCTATTCCTGTGAAACACCTAAAGGGTTAAAACGCTGACTGAATGTCATGTTGAATACCTTGGGGGTGCAGTTTTTATAATGGGGTCATTTGTGGGGTATTTCTAATATGAAGACCCTTCAAATCCACTTCAAACCTGAACTGGTCCCTGAAAAATAGTGAGTTTGAAAATTTTGTGAAAAGTTGGAAAATTGCTGCTGAACTTTGAAGCCCTCTGATGTCTTCCAAAAGTAAAAACTCATCCATTTTATGATGCAAACATAAAGTAGACATATTGTATATGTGAATCCAAATTTTTTTTTGTAATATACATTTTCCTTACAAGCAGAAAGCTTCAAAGTTCGAAAAATGCAAATTTTTCATCAAATTTTGGGATTTTTCACCAAGAAAGGATGCAAGTTACCACAAAAATTTACCACTATGTTAAAGTAGAATATGTCACGAAAAAACAATCTCGGAATCAGAATGATAACTAAAAACATTCCAGAGTTATTAATGTTTAAAGTAACAGTGGTCAGATGTGCAAAAAACGCTCTGGTCCTTAAGGCCAAAATGGGCTAGGTCCTTAAGGGGTTAATTCCTCCACCTGATCTCCTATTACCGTCCTCCTTACCATCCTTCCCCACATTTCTTCGCACCATCATCACTATGTCAGTATTAACTAGAAATATGGAAATCTACAGATAATTTTTTACACACCAATTTCACCAGGTTGTATCAGCTCTTACAATTGTTACACTTTTTCATGAGATAATATTCACTTTACACTTCCCGTCCACCAGAATATCCCCAAAAATCTCCTTTATACTATAGATATATATTTTTCAACACCCATAAATTAAAGTACAAGATATACACGTAAATGACGCCCTAGAGTTCAGTTTAAGAGTCCTCAAACAGTGGGTTATCACCGGGGTTACAATAGGTTATCACCGCTCCATATTTAAGTTTGTTCACCAATATCTTTTATATTGTGCACCACTTGTGGCAGAGTATCTATTAATTCACAAGCGCATAGCCTTTAGTGCCAGCAGTATTTCACTTAAACAAAGCACGGGGTGAGGCAGTACTTCATTCAAACAAAGCACGGGGAGAATCTTTTAGTTTTACCCACACATCATATCCCGGCATCCAGTCTTTTGATCCTCCTTTCACCACTCCGTCTGGCTGCCCAATAACCCCAGTCTGACCTTATTTAGTCCTCTCAACGGCTCCGCTATGCTCGTTCACCATCCCCGGATCACAGCAGCTTCACAATAACCTCCGTCTCTCTCCTTTCTCTGCTCTGCTGCTCCCAGCCTCTGTCCAGAATCTGGCTTCTCCTCTTACAGGTACCTTGACTTCTCCAGTTTTCTTCTTCAGCTGATCCACTTTGACCGCATTCTATCGCTCTCCCCTGCACATTCTCCACCGGCCTCAGACTCTCGGCCTCCGGCTCACAAACGCATGAACGCCGGAATTCTCAATCACCTGGCCCTACATCCCGGGTGCCCGCAATCTCCTTCTCATGGCGTGGCGTGGTTCGGCGGAAGGTGCGCGGCTTGCTACCTGCAGCCGCTCACATGCTCCTCCCCCCTCACAATCCCCACCTACAACATCTTACTACTAAGTAAAAATGCCACTAGTCATAATATTAGTAAATATGGTACTTCAATTTTATTAGACAAATCCGAGAATTATAACATGATTGGAACCCTCACCCCTAAAAAGACATTCACATGAGACACATTAAAAATCGCTTGGTGGAGGAACACCGTATTTGTACATGATATTGAAAATATATACAGGGAAGATGCAGTATACCAAAATAGGTGAAATCCAATATGAGAATTGCTGGAACAAAATCATAATAAAGTAAAGTGCTTTGTGCATTATTAAACACCTATATTGGCAAGTGCCAAAAATATGCTTTGTGGTGCCTGGTGGGGGGGGTGTATGTCAGTTGGGGTGTTGCTGTGAGATGTATCACGGTTATAATTAACTCTTGTTAGTGGTGACGCCAGGGTGAGGGTTAAATGCTGTATGGCTTGGCCTATCGCCACCCTTCCCAAAAGCAATAGGTGGATGCAGAATAAAGTATTGTCCACAACCAGAGCTTTGCTGAAAACTTGCGTAAACTTTACTGAAGATTTTCTGTAACATGCGAATACAGGAACAGTCTTTATAACAAAGTCTATGTACAGCTTAGCTGAGATTGACGTATGGTTGGGACTTTTGTAAGTTCTTTAGCTTAGTAGGATTTAGTATGCACAGACCTGCTAGATTTAGGGTTATGTTTAGGTCCAGGGTCCTTGCTAGAAGTAGCGGGGAAGTTTGTAAGAACTCACTGTTTGATTCGAGCCGAGGTCGGCAGGCTTTGGCCCAGTAGCAGTCGTTGTAAGTTGTGGAGGTCTTTCCTCATGAAGTGTCAGCAACCCAAGAGAGCATCTATTGGCTGCAGCTCCCTTATATGGGCAGGAGCTGGCCGTTTTAGGATTGGTCCACACCATCTGTCAATCAGCTTTACAATGCATTATGGGTATCACATCACCCAGAACCTCCAAAGGTCCTTTTACCTACCATAGAGACTAAACCACAGTCACATGACCCACAGGTCCTGCGACGCTATGCAAGGTAAATATACACTTTCTATCCAGTATTTACATTTATTTTAGCACTATATTAACTATTTGAGGGGTGACTAGGGGATGATTAAAGAAGCGGAACCCCACAGCTACTAGAAACTCTGACTTTGGAGACCCCTAACCAAGGTACGGTATGCAATATGGTACCGGGACACCACAGATTACTATACACAAATATATAATCACCTTAGTACAATTACAATGCCATATGGCAATGTTCTGTGCACCACTGGAGGCTACTAAGGGACTGGCGGGTAATAAATACATAAATAAATAACATAGCTATATGCCCCCAAAAATTTTTATGATGGATTATAGCTAGGGACAAGCAAATAATCCGAATTCCTTACGAATTTCAGGAAAAATATGTGACTATCGCTGCGATTCGATCGTGTGAATTGCTTCATTAAACTCCATTTAGTGCGGTCCAGGCTCCAGGGCCTCTAAAATGGCAGATCAACATGTGAGGACATAGGGCAAGGAATCCTGGGAAGGTGAGAACAAGGATTGGTGGCATGACCCTAAATCACATGCAGCATGCAGCCTATCAGCAGCCAGCCACCCCTGTGATGTCACAGCCCTATATAATCGGCAGGCATCTTGTGGCCAGTCACATCAGCGTTTTATTGCAGAGAGAGAAAGAGACACACACAGCCGTGTGTGTTGCACAGAAAAACATTTTTACAGCAGCAATTTACCTCCCAGTCACATCAATGTTCTATTGCAGAGGGACATAGAGCAGTGTGTGTTGCCCAAAAAAGCTTTTTTACAGCAGTGATTCACCTCCAGCCCAAATCCAGCCTAGAAGCACTGATAGGAAAGGGAGTGAGATTGAGAGAGAGAGAGAGAGTGCAATTTTGTGAGTAGTATACAGCGACTGTGTGCTGCAGCACTGGTGTGTACAAAAATTGAAAAGCCAATAGTAGCCAGCTAGTTAGGGTGAGCAGAGCATTAAAAAAATATTGTCCTCTATTAAGTGCAACTTGTGGGTACATTTAAGTTGTGTACTATTTTGTTCCTGTTAAAAAGAGATGTCGCGAATTGTTCGCCGGCGAACAGTTCCCGGCGAATTTAGCATGTTCGCATCGCCGGGCTAACATATGTGAAGTTTGATCTGCCCCCTATACTTTAACATTGCAGTAAACTTTGACCTTGTGAGTCAGAGTCAGCAGACACATTACAGCCAATCAGCAGCAGTCCCTCCCTTCCAAACCCTCCTACCTCTTGCACGGTTGCCATTTTAGCCTCATTCAGCATGCTGCAGGCTTAGGAAGTGGAGGGTCAGAGAAGCTGCTCCTGCTGTATAGCGAAAGCAATAGCTGGGTAGCTGCTAGGTGGTGTATTCAGGGTCCAGTTTAATTCTACAGCACTAGTGTAACATCTGCTTTAAAGACAGCACCCAAAAAAGCCCTTTTTAGGACTGAAAGATATCAGTCCTGGTTGGGAGGGAACCGCTGGTTAAAAGGGGTACTCCAGAATCAAATTTAAGTTCCTTCAAGCAACTAACTACTACAGTATTCAAAGGGCTGAAAGATATCAGTTCACAATGTAGAGACAGCACCGGCACAGCTGCGGCAACACCCTATTGTTCTATGAGCTCTAACGCGACCAAATGCTGGGAAAGCAGGGAGTAATGAGGTAATGCCGTCCGTGACAAACCGGGTGCTCAATCCTCTATGAGTATACAAAGTAGAATCCAGGAAGAGCAAAGAAATAAGGAGGTACTTACGGTTTTGTCGGGGTGACAGCAAGCTTCTTTATTTCAGGTGCGGCGTGCGATCATCGGCGTGGGACGCCAGACCAGTGCAGACAGGTAGTGACAAATGTTTCACGCCCCTTCTGGGCGTTTCTTCAAACTCACCTTCCTCCTGCTTCACGCACAGGTAAATAGTCCACCCAGCGTGACGTCAGGGGGAAGGGTTAGTGTCTCGATGTGAAATAAAACCACAATTTAAAAACAAGACAACTGTATGCAAAAAATCAAACATGAAAAGCAACATAATGGTATTTATAAAAATACACTAAGATCAAGGCGGTCATTCAAGCCCAAGTTACCTTGAGCATTGAGTTTGAGGATAAGTCTCGCCTCTCGCTGCAACAGGGTTTTTAGCCGATCCATGCCTTCCTTTTGATTAACCCTTTCTATACCTAAAAAGGTAAGGCAGGAGGCATCACTGGAATGGCAGGTTACAATATGTTCAATCAACCTGGGGCTACCATGTCCTGTTTTTATGGAATGCATATGTTCCCTAAATCTGATATTAAGAGCTCTTTTTGTGCACCCTATATAAAACCTCTTGCAGGGGCAGAGTATTGCATAAATGACAAAATTAGTCCGACAGCAAATTACATCCTTGAACTTAATATTTTTACCTCCAATATTTATCATTTTCTCTGGATTGATGAAACTACACCAGTTACAAGAATTACAGCGATAGTTTCCAGGGGATAAAGTTCTACTTAACCAGTTCTTGTCTTGTTTTTTTATCTCAAATTTACTTTGAACTAATTCGTTTTTCAGATTCCTGGTTTTACGGAACGCTATCAAGGGTTTATTTTTAGTATAGTCCCTTAAAACAGTGTCGTTCTGCACCAAGAACCAGTTATCACAAATGATTTTCTTAATTCTTTCAGCCATCGGGCTGAATTGAAAAGAAAAAGTAAAGGGAGGAGATTTCTCCTTTCTATGATCACTGTGTTTCTTGTTGTAAAACTTTTGTCCTTTCAGAAGGTCGCTTCTTTTTTGTTTAGAAGCTCTTTCTAGAGCCTGGTTCAGGATAGGTTCTGGGTAACCTCTAATTAATAGGCGTTTTTTCAAGTCCATTGCCTGCAACATAAAATCTTCGCCGCTGCTATTCACTCTTTTTAAACGCAAAAAATGTCCATATGGGACAGCTTTTTTTATGTGTGTGGGGTGATAGGACCCATAATGCAGCAACGAGTTGCAGGCAGTGGGCTTGCGATAGCCCTTCGTTTTTAGGCTATTGTTCTCTAAGTTGATCAATACGTCCAAGAATTCTAATTCTCTGCCACCTACTTTGCTAGTAAATTTCAGATTCATGTCATTGGATGCGTTCAGTTCAGACACGAAGTCCGCAAAGGTGGACTCCGTGTCTGTCCATACAATGAATACGTCATCCACGAAACGTCTATAGCATGCTATCGACTTCAAATGTTTATTCTTGCCTGAAAAAATATATTTTTCTCAAACATAGCTACAAACAGGTTAGCCAGTGTGCACGCCACTGGCGTCCCCATAGCTACACCTCCCGTCTGTGTGAACCATTGTTCACCGAATTTAAAGGAGTTGTTTGATAAAATAAATTCAAGGGATTCACAGATGAAGTCGATGCATGCCTCACTCTTGTCAGACGATGATAACAAATCTCGTACAACCTCTACTGCTAAATCTTGAGGTATACTTGTATAGAGGCTTTCTATGTCCACAGACGTAAGGATGCAGTCTGCTGGCCATGAAAGTCCTTCTAAGGTTAACAAAAACTCATTTGTATCTTTGACTAGGGATGAATTTCAGATAGAAGTGGATGGAGTAACCAGTCCACAAATTTTGAGATGGGTTCAGTTAGGGACCCCACACCGGAGACAATAGGTCGTCCGGGTGGGGACTCTAAAGTTTTATGTACTTTAGGAAGGAAGTACCCTCGGGGATTTAGGGAGTAATTTTTCTGCCATTTTTTTAGATAGAACCCCCTTTTCTGTGTAGACACGTAGTAGGGACTGTAATTTACTTGTAGTTTTACTTAAAGGGTTGGAAGAAAGTTTTTGATAGAATCTATTATCGTTAAGCTGTCTATTAGCTTCCTGTATGTAATAGCTTTTTTTCATAAGGACTATATTTCCTCCCTTATCTGATTTTTTGATTACTATGTCATCTCTTTTTTTCAGTTGTTCTAAAGCTAATGATTCTTCCCTACTGATATTGTCACCATGTACAGGGTATTTGAGTGCTTTAATACTTTCTAGAACTCTTTTTGGAAAAAGATCTAAACTGCTCCCAGGTGCCAGCGGGGGGCAGAAAGTAGATCTATTACCTTCAGTGAATTCCTGGACCTGAAAAATGGTTTGCGACATATCGAACTCTGAGGGGCTAGAATCATTTTCATTCAGTAGGTCTATAAGGGATTCCAAGCCTTCCAGTTCCGCTTCTGGGGCATACTGGAAGACACTGAATCCCAAAGGACCTATGCTGACAGGGATCTCTCCCTCTAATATGAGTTGCTCATTAGGAAGTTTATTAGTACAACAAACTTTTTTAGATTCATTTTTCTTACAGTTTTGAAAAGATCGATTTCAAACTGTACATTATCAAACTGTTCAGTAAGACAATAATTAAGACCTTTTTTAAGTAAACTTTCAGTATGTCCATCTATTATTTTGTCAGTCAGATTAATGATGGCCAGAGTGTCCTGACAGTCACTTATTGTTTCCATGACACATTCTTCCGCTTCTGACTTGTACTTTTGTTTCGCCCATCTTTGATGTCCCCTCCTTGTTTTTCTCCTAAATTGCACCTTGATGTCGATGTAGATGGGATATTAGTCAGTTGTTCTTTTGCGAGGACGTTTTCTTCACTCTTATCATTACGGTTTGACTCCTCAGCACCACTTGACTCTGAATCCGTAGTCCAGTAGTCACTTTTTTTATTATTATTTTTTCTGGTATATTGATTTTTATTATTACGTCGATTTCTGGGGTTTCTTTGTTTTCTCCCATTTTTGGCAAAGGTAAAGATCTTGTCGGTATCGTAGTAGGTTTTATCCCGAATAAACTTGTCTTTTTTAATGTCCTTAATAACCGCTTGAATTGATGTTAGTTTTTTATCCAATCTAGTGAAAAAGAAGAAAACTGTTCTACTGAAACTCGAACCTTCAATTCCATTTTTGCTTTTAAAAGTTCAGAGGTGATGTCCTCATATTCTCTTTCATGTCGGACAATTACTAATTGCATCATTCTCAAAGAATAATCCTCATGTATTTTCGCCCATTCACTTAGAAAAACCTTGTCATCTGTGTATAACGCGGGCTCTTTATAGTTCCTTAGTCCCCTAGGGACCCGACTACATTCATTATAAGACTTAAGTGATATTAAATTCCAAAAGAGCCGTGTCTCTTTTTCTGCCAGATTGGCTACTTTTTGTTCAAGATTTTTTACACTCATGACTTGGTAAATGTCTTTACTGTTGCATTCCATGAAGAAATTATCTGCGTCATGGCGTCCCATATTGAACGCACCTTCCCCACACTCTGTAGTGCTACCAGCAGAATCATCAGAATCCATGATGGTCGCAGGAATATAGGCTCAGCAGGGTTAATAGCATGCTCAGGTAAATGAAGTTTCAAACAACAGTTCACAACGTAGAGACAGCACCGGCACAGCTGCGGCAACACCCTATTGTTCTATGAGCTCTAACGCGACCAAATGCTGGGAAAGCAGGGAGTAATGAGGTAATGCCGTCCGTGACAAACCGGGTGCTCAATCCTCTATGAGTATACAAAGTAGAATCCAGGAAGAGCAAAGAAATAAGGAGGCACTCACGGTTTTGTCGGGGTGACAGCAAGCTTCTTTATTTCAGGTGCGGCGTGCGATCATCGGCGTGGGACACCAGACCAGTGCAGACAGGTAGTGACAAACGCCCCTTCTGGGCGTTTCTTCAGACTCACCTTCCTCCTGCTTCACGCACAGGTAAATAGTCCACCCAGCGTGACGTCAGGGGGAAGGGTTAGTGTCTCGATGTGAAATACACTAAGATCGCACGCCGCACCTGAAATAAAGAAGCTTGCTGTCACCCCGACAAAACCGTGAGTGCCTCCTTATTTCTTTGCTCTTCCTGGATTCTATTCTGAAAGAAAGGACACTTGAGCACGTACCTCTGCTTTCAGTGCAGCAGGAGGTATTGTCACTGAGAAGAGGAGTCGCCTTGGTCAAAAAAGTCTGGATTACCTCACCTTTCTTAAGATGAATGAGGGATGGATCCTGAAGGGACTGACACTGGGCGATACATTTGACTAAACAGGGCCTGATCAGATGAGCTGCGACAATACCAAATATTCCAGCCAGGTGTACATGCCTATTTTTTCTGGCCTCTGCTGCTGCACTTTTTCTGGTGCTGCAATTTTTCTGGCTGCTGCTACAGATGCGGCTGCGACAATACCTAATTTTTCATCCATGTGAACATGCCTAATTTTTCTGGCCTCTGCTGCTGCACTTGTTATGGTGACAGCAAGCTTCTTTATTTCAGGTGCGGCGTGCGATCATCGGCGTGGGACACCAGACCAGTGCAGACAGGTAGTGACAAATGTTTCACGCCCCTTCTGGGCGTTTCTTCAGACTCACCTTCCTCCTGCTTCACGCACAGGTAAATAGTCCACCCAGCGTGACGTCAGGGGGAAGGGTTAGTGTCTCGATGTGAAATAAAACCACAATTTAAAAACAAGACAACTGTATGCAAAAAATCAAACATGAAAAGCAACATAATGGTATTTATAAAAATACACTAAGATCGCACGCCGCACCTGAAATAAAGAAGCTTGCTGTCACCCCGACAAAACCGTGAGTGCCTCCTTATTTCTTTGCTCTTCCTGGATTCTATTCTGAAAGATATCAGTCTGTGTTTCTTGCAACAGCTGGAGGCACCCTGGTTGGGAGGGAACCGCTGGTTAAAAGGGGTTCTCCAGAATCAAACTTAAGTTCCTTCAAGCAACTAACTACTACAGTATTCATAGGGCTGAAAGATATCAGTCTGTGTGTCTTGCAACAGCTGGAGGCACCCTGGTTGGGGACCACTGCATAAAAGGGGAACTCCACTGGCAAGCTTTTTTTCTTTAAAGCAACTAATTACTACAGTATTCAAAGGGCAGAAATATATCAGTCTGTGTGTTTTGCAACAGCTGGAGGCACCCTGGTTGGGGACCACTGCTTAAAAGGGGAACTCCTCTGGCAAGCTTTTTTGCTCATTGTCCCACTAGTGCAAATCACATTTGGTGTGACAGTTGTGCAAATAAAAAAAATAAAAAAAAATTTTGGGCTGTTAAATAAAATCAGTCGTCACTGTCAGTTCACGTCACAGTTGCCATTTTTTTTGCCTGCAGGGCAAATTGTGTCACCCTAGTGCAAATCACATTAGGTGTGATAGTTGTGCAAATTAAAAATAAAAATACCTTTTTTGGCTGTTAAATAAAATCAGTCGTCACTGTCAGTTAATGTCACAGTTGCCAGTTTTTTTGCCTGCAGGGCAAATTGTGTCACCCTAGTGCAAATCACATTAGGTGTGACAGTTGTGCACATAAAAAAGAAAAACCTTTTTTGGCTGTTAAATAAAATCAGTCGTCACTGTCAGTTAATATCACAGTTGCCAGTTTTTTTTGCCTGCAGGGCAAATTGTGTCACCCTAGTGAAAATCACATTTGGTGTGACACTTATGCAAATTTAACCAAAAAAATGACAGGCAGAGGAAGACACCCAATCTACTACAGCTTCCGCTCATAACCTTGACACACCATCCTTCTCTTCCTCTAGCTTAGCTTCGGGAACCTCTCATGCTACCACTTGCCCGCCTGCCGCCACCACCAACACTAGCACCACAGCAGCTTTACTTGATCCCTCAGAGGAGTTATCTACACATCAGTTTGAAGTCATGAGTGATGTTATTATTATTGCCAGAGGATGTAGTTAACAGGGATATGTCTCAGTCAGGCAGCATTACACACATGGACGTATGGTGTGATGATGATGTTGTACCTGCAGCTGCTTCCTTTCTTGAGGTGTCAGATAGCGGTGAAGGTGTTGATGATGGTGATGTGTCCGTGGATGCCACGTGGGTGCCCGCTAGAAGAGAAGAAGAGGGGGAAAGTTCAGATGGGGAGACAGAGAGGAGGAGGAGACTAGTTGGAAGCAGGGGGAGGTCATCGCAAGGAGCTAGTGGCACAGTCAGACAGCATGCATCGGTACCCGGGGTCAGCCAGACAGGATGCCAATCAACGCATGCTGTTGCCACCACCAGAATGCCGTCATC
This sequence comes from Hyla sarda, assembly GCF_029499605.1. Taxonomy (NCBI): domain Eukaryota; kingdom Metazoa; phylum Chordata; class Amphibia; order Anura; family Hylidae; genus Hyla; species Hyla sarda. The sequence goes on along the minus strand of NC_079193.1, from coordinate 62,319,942 downwards.
GCAGAGCTCAGCAGTGTGGCATTTTTTTGTGTGTCTGCCTCTGACAACAGCGAGGCCATTTGCAACCTGTGCCAGAAGAAACTGAGTCGTGGGAAGTCCAACACCCACCTAGGCACAACTGCTTCCTCAGGGGAAGTTGCTGACGGGCAACGGAACGCGTGGGGTCTCTAGGGGGGCACCTGCCGTACTACTCCTCCATCTATTGTCCTCCACTATCAGTCCCCTGTCCTATATATTAAGGATACTCAGTTGTATATACATTATTAGTGTTGTGGGGACAGGACTGTATTGATTTAACGTTCTTGTTGTATGATAGGTTGATAACCTGTTTATTTGTGCAGGCAGGTGCCCTGGGTGGGGTTTCTCCCCCTCTTTTTGTTAGGGGGTCCCCCCCCTCGTTTGTGCAGTGGCCATTTGGGCCTTTTTTAATTGGTTTTAACTGTATTGTCTGCATTTTGTAATATTTATATGTAATAAAGATATATATTTTTTGGATTACAGTTACCGTGGGTGTGCATTATATTGCGTATTTCTTTCTCTTTTCCTGGTTAGTTATTGTTGTTTGGTACGCTTAATAGCACCCCTTTGTATATGATGCTGAGCCCGCCTGTCTTTTATATACATCGAACTTATGGCCTGTCCCGCTTCAAGTGTCCTGTCAGAAAGGACACTTGAGCACGTACCTCTGCTTTCAGTGCAGCAGGAGGTATTGTCACTGAGAAGAGGAGTCGCCTTGGTCAAAAAAGTCTGGATTACCTCACCTTTCTTAAGATGAATGAGGGATGGATCCTGAAGGGACTGACACTGGGCGATACATTTGACTAAACAGGGCCTGATCAGATGAGCTGCGACAATACCAAATATTCCAGCCAGGTGTACATGCCTAATTTTTCTGGCCTCTGCTGCTGCACTTTTTCTGGTGCTGCAATTTTTCTGGCTGCTGCTACAGATGCGGCTGCGACAATACCTAATTTTTCATCCATGTGAACATGCCTAATTTTTCTGGCCTCTGCTGCTGCACTTGTTATGGTGCTGCAATTTTTCTGGCCGCTGCTACAGATGCAGCTGCAACAATACCAATTTTTTCAGGCATGTGTACATGCCTAATTTTTCTGGTACTCTCTGCTGACATCTCTGTCCATTTTAGCAACCGTGGATATTAGATGTAAGCAAAGGGTAGCATGGTGGCTCAGAGGTTAGCACTGCTGCCTTGCAGTGCTAGGGCCTTGGGTTCAAATCCCACTATGTGCTGCCTCAAGGGGGGATCTAACTATGTGCTGCCTAATATGGGGGAATCTTATGTGCTGCCTAAAGGGGAGCTCTAACTATGTGCTGCCTAACATAGGGGGATCTAACTATGTGATGCCTAAAGGGGGGCTCTATGTGTTGCCTAAAGGGGGCACGTTATTCCAAACCATTTAGGATTAATAGGTGATTTATGCCCTTTATGGATTAAAACCAGACTCTGCATCAACTGTGAAATTTTCCATGGGAGTTTTGCCATGGATCCCACTCCGGCACGCGACAGTCCAGGTGTTAGTCCCCTTGAAACAACTTTTGAATCACTATTTTGGCCAGAAAGAGTCCCTCTGGGTTTTAAAATTTGCCTGCTCATTGAAGTCAATGGCGGTTCGCCCGGTTCGCGAACTTTTGCGGAAGTTCGCGTTCGCGGTTCGCAAACCGAAAATGTTATGATCGCGACATCACTACTGTTAAAGTCTTAAGGGCATAGATACTGTGAAAGGCCAGCCAAAAATACACACCTGCTGGTGTTGTAGACAAATACTGTTTTAAGCGTACTGGAGCGCATTGTCCTCCCCTCTTAAGTGAATACCACATACGTACATCTAAGAGGTGTACCATTTTGTTCCTGTTAAACCCCACGTGACTCTGGGTATGCAGCGTCCTGTGATCCGGTCAGCTGACCGGGCCTGTGACCCGATACCCGGAAGTCAGTGGGATGGGATGTGCAGCTGCGTGAGTGCCAGAATAACACTGCACTCAGGTATTGTTAGTCTAATATATGAATTCATGATGATGTGGCACATAGTGATTGGCCTGTGGTAATATAAATAGTAATGTCTTCTGGGAGGACACCACCCCTTGACAAAGATTTGCTGAAATGCCCTCATGGGGTGGTGTCGCTCCGGTATCCTGTGCCTGTCTACAACAATGTATGGTTAAGTATATACTCTACTGTATGCTTTATTGTATGCACAATTTGCACTATATGTTTGTTTACATCATTTTGCTGCTACTTACCTGCTGCAATAAGGCTTGCTTCATGTTATGCACCAAGGCACTTTACATGATATCAGAGTGATACCTGTGGTTTATTGTCATCCCCCTCCTGGGTGGATATCCTCCTATTTTATAATAATTATGTCAATAAAGAGTGTGTATCTTTTTCTATAAACTGCTAAATGACTTCAGTTTTTTCTTGTGTGCACAAAGTCTTAAGGGCCTTTAAGGGCCAAGATACTGTAAAAGGCCAGGCAAAAGTACACACCTGCTGGAGTTGTAGACAAATACTGTTTTAAGCATACTGGAGCGCATTGTCCTCCCCTCATAAATGCATACGACACACGTACATCTAAGTGGTGTACCATTTTATTCCTGTTAAAGTCTTAAGGGAATAGATACTGTGAAAGGCCTGCCAAAAGGATACACCTGCTGGTGTTGTAGACAAATATTGTTTATAGTATTGTACTTCCCTCTTATCTGCACTATGTTTGTCAGGCATGGAAGTGCCAGGGCTTGCACAAAGGAGTAGCAGAGGCCTAAATTCATCAGGCAGAGGTCACAGCAGACTAGGTGCGAGAGGCCTGAGCTCCCGGTATCAGCAACCAATCTGCAGTCATTGATTGGTTAACACGGTCATCTACTTCAGCACAAGTGATATTTTTTTTTCCGCTCGCAACTGCTGGAACCTCACTACTTAGGTGCCCCTGTACCACACACGCAATCCTCTGCACGAGGATGCCACCACTTCCCGTTGCCCCCACACCAACAACTGCTACCAACTACAGCCACTTCCATCACGACTGGACGCACGTCCGTGCCATCCTGCAGCAAAATCAGATCGCGACAAGCAGTACTCTCCAGAGCTGCAGACTAACATTTCGGGCCCGGCACATGTCTGTGTCAGTCTGCAAGCATTAGGAAGAATGGCTCATTCCATCGCTGTACTGCTACCCAGATCACATATCTCCTCTGAAAGCTGCGGAGACCTCGCTCTTTTTTCCGGCTGTCGGGTGGTGAGTGGTGCAGCGCACCAACTGTCTCATATGTTAAACCTACCTATCTGATTACATCATAGACTGTATCCAACGAGTGACTATATATTTTTATGTAGGCAGGTCTTTCATTGGACTTAATACTGATTTTTATCATCTTTTTGCTCTTATCATTTATTGCTAGTATTTCTTCTGTATGTATCTCGTCTGTGGCAAGAGCCCTGCTATAGACGTGGCTTTCAGTTAATAGTTTAATAAATATTTTAAGTAAAACTAGCCATATAAGTTATTTATTTATTTTTATTTTAGCAGTACATTAAGTAGTAAATGCATACTTAGAGGGCTGTATCCAGTCATGTAAATTCTGTTTGTTTTTTGGCACGAAGGGCATCATGCAACACAGCGACCTCGGTGTACATTGCGTTTTATAGTGTGAGCCACCCACAACCCATTGTATTATTTAAAATAAAATGTTAATGAAACCACAGTTAATGGCATAAATGTAAATATATATGTATATATACATATATAAAAAAAAAAAAAATATATATATATATATATATATATATATATATATATATATATATATCAGAATTGCTGATTTTTGGTCACTCCATTTATCAAATAAATAAATAAAAAGCCATCAAAAATAGCAGAACCATAGAGCTCTGAACCTAATCACATGACCCGCAGGTCCTGCTACGCTGAACAGGTAGGCATTTGAATATATACATATTTATATTAATATGAATTCCTATACAAATATGAACCAAGGGGTGCTTTGGTCCACTCCTGATATGGAGATGAGGCTAAGACCTTATGCACCAACCTTGATCCCGACCAGTAAACCTCTGGTCACTTTGAACCCTACTGTTACCCATTCTTCTCTAACCACTGTGGTGTGGGATAGTTACATTAACTCCTTGCCTGCTCCAGATGTTGGGAGGTATAGAGGATCTACAATAGGCACAAGAAGATTCCGGAAAAATGTCTTTTGAAGGCCTGTGAAGTAAATGTCTGTTGTTTTCTATGCTAACCACTTTTGTTCTTCCAGTAACCAAGCTCAAGACATGTGCCTAGCAGGACTATGCTAAGATTGTTCCAGTTCCAAGTTCAGTAACGTAACCATCAAGCTTTGTGCCTGACCATCAGGTCAAGAGACTCCTAGCCAGTAGGAGATTCGTAAGTTTTGTGCCCGGCTGATTGTGGTGACTCCTAGTGTAGGTGGACTGCATATCCTTACATGCCAGTTCTATGTACATAACCCTTTATTCATAAAGACTTTCTTGCTAAGAATTGCACTTATCAGGTGTATGCGCCATAACCTTGTTGGAGTGTTAATAATTGTGAAAGCTTGTATAATAAAAGTGTATATGGTTCCTGTACACAGAAAAGATAGTTTTGTGTCTGTGTACATAAAAAGTAAGTAAATGCTGTACACGAAAAATGTCCGCTAGATGCACGTGTACACTAAAAACAAAAAACGTAAATAGTCCTTGTACACATGTACATACAAATGCATAAAAATACTAAGAAGGTGTTTTAGTAGTTGCTAAATATGGGACTCTCCCAGCTCCTCCGAGAGTAGCATTCCAGTCTCCAATCGCTATCACCTGTCTCAACAAAAAAAAAAAAAAAAAAAAAAAAACAGGGTAACCTACCCTTAAGATAGCAAGACTAACTAGTAAGCAGTACTTGCACACATAGTACTTAAATAAACTCACTTAAATGTACTACTTCATTCTTCTTCAGTACATACACAAAAACAAAAATATATCTGGCATTCAAGAAACACTTAGGAATTGTAGCCTATTGATACCCAATTCCTGCCACTGTTAGGTACACTCATATTTCTTTTCTCTGTATTATGTGTGTGAGATGCTCTACCTGGCCAGTAGATGCTCTTGCAAGCTTGAAATTAAACACGTATTTCTATAGGTAACCTAGCTAGGTTAAACTGTTGTGTTCTAGGGGTAAGTAGCCGATAGACCCTAGTAGCTAACCTTATTGATAGAGAGCCTCGGGCAAGCCAATATACCCTTCTGTGTACTAACAGGTGACTCATCGTGGCAAAAGAAAAATGTGGTGAGATTTCAAAAATGTTTAGACAGCTTGAGACTAAATGTATAGAAAGCTGTATATAAATGTCTAGTTAGCCTCATAAATATATATAGTAAGCTTCAAAATGTCTAGATAGCTTCAAAATGTCTAGATAAATAAATAAATAAAAAGCCATCAAAAAATTACATCAAAACAAAGAGAACAATGTGAAACAACACCAGGGACCATTCACCAAATGTTTATTCCTCATCAGGGATGTTTCAGGAAGACCAAAGTTTTCAGTAAAATGTATGGTTTATAACCTAGATCTCTAAACTGTGGACCTCCAGCTTGGCATCCAAGACTAGTCAATGTGCATGGAGAGTGAAAGCTAGCCGAGAAGAGATTCTGTGGAAAATATAGCTTTTTTTAGTTAAAAAGTATAGCACATTTTGGCACAATGGGTGAAATAGTCACTAAATTGTTTCGCTAATCAATTAGACAATGTAGTTTGAAATGGTCAGCTTTATGCAGTGGAGACTTTTTTTAATTGTCAGGATTTTTTTTTGCACAAAAGACATCATCCAGATCACACTTAGAAACCTGTGTGGTGTCCTGGTACCGTATTTCATACTGTACCTTTGTAGAGGTCCCCATAGTCAGAGTCCCTAGGAACGTCGGGGTCCCTCTTCTATAGTTATCCCCTCGTCACCCCTTAGTTGGTTCATATTTGTATAGGAATTCATATAAATATAAGTATAAATATGTATATATTCAAATGCCTACCTGTTCAGCGTAGCAGGACCTGCGAGTCATGTGATTAGGTTCAGAACTCTATGGCTTTGCTAAAGGACCTTTGGTGGTTCTCATGACGTGTTCACCCACAATGCAATGTGAGTGACAGTTGTTATGGACCAATCCAAAAAGGCCAACCCCTGCCAATATAAGGGAGCACCGCCTTCTTGATCGCTCTCTTGGGTTGCTGATTCTGGAAGAGGTAGGACCTCCGCAGCTTACAGGACTATTTACTAGGCCAAAGTCTTGCGGCCTCGGCCTCTAACATAACGGATACACTAATCAATTCCCCGCTACTCACCGCAAGATCACTGGACCTAAACACACCCTTAAATCCAGCGGATCTATGCTGCAAAATCTCTGAGAAGCTAAATTGATCTTATCTGATCCCAACCAACTGTCAATCGCTGCTCAGTTTTATCTGTAGAGACTCTGTTATCTGGACTGTTACTATTGCTGCATGTACAGAAATTCTTCAGTAAAAGTTCCTGCAAGTTTTCAGTTAACAGTGGTTGTGGACAATCCTTTATTCTACATTCACCCATTGCTCTTGATAAGGGTGGCAATAGGCCTATCAAGATTACAGTATTTAACAGTCACCCTGGTGTCACGAGTGACAAGGGTTAACAGCGCCCTTTATTATACTGAACAGCAACACCCTAACTACCCTACACCCCACAAAGCTTTATCCCCCAAGGTTACCACACCTGTATACATCTAAGTTACTATTACTTATGAAGAACATGCGCCTCTTTGATAAACATGAGGAAAGTCCATAAAATGTACATCCACTTAGGGGTAAAACAAACTTGATTTACATAGACAATAATAAATCCCTCCCCAATGTCTCAGCAGGTCAGAGTTGTTTTAGTTGCATGAGGAAAACCTACACAATGATGGACAGGTAGTTTCGCAATAACCACATTGAGAATTGATTTACTGTCTATTTTTCTAAAAGTGAGTTCTGTGAATGTATCATTTTTATGTGGTATCTGGCCACTCAATAAACTTGAAAGGTCGAAGAAAGCCAAGAGAATGACGAACCACAATTTGACATAAAAGCAGCACGGGGACAGCATGGCACCAAGCAGACTATTAAATATGAGCAACTCAAAACATAAAGGCAGAAAGTCAGACTTTAAAACCTAGACTCTGTTACAACTGGCATGATGGCTGTTTTAATTCAGATTTAATACACCTTCTCTAAATCATGTATTTAGAATCAATACTTTCAATCAGTATTTTAATCAGCAATTAAACTGAGTAATGAGTAGAGAACAGACCTGTTGGGCCTCTATATTAAGAATATTGATAATAGGGCTATAATTGTTATCTTTTATAATAAATTGTATCTTCAAAATTTAGGCTATGGTTTCATGGTGAATTTACTTAAAATAGTCATATGATGATAGTCATATGACCTTTTAAATGTGATGCATTCATATTGGAAATGGTGGCATGATTCTGAAACATCACTTAGAGGGGTACTCCAGTGGAAATTATTTTTTTTTTTCTCAAATCAACTGGTGCCAGAAAGTTAAACAGATTTGTAAATTACTTCTATTAAAAAATCTTAATCCTTCCAGTTTTTATCAGCTGCTGAATACTACAAAGGAAGTTGAGTTGTTCTCATTTTTCTGATCACTGTGCTCTCTGCTGACACCTCTGTCCGTATCAGGGACTGTCCAGTGAACAAGCAAATCCCCTTAGCAAACCTCTCCTGCTCTGGGCAGTTCCTGATACAGACAGAGGTGTCAGCAGAGAGCACTGTGGTCAGGCTGAAAAGAACTCCAGAAAGAAATACAACTTCCTCTGTATTGTTCAGTAGCTGATAAGTACTGCAAGGATTAAGATTTTTTTTAATAGAAGTAATTAAAAAATCTGTTTAACTTTCTGGCACCAGTTGATTTGTAAAAAAAAAAAAAAAAAAAAAATGTTTTCCACAGGAGTATCCCTTTATAGCATACTTGTACTTTCATAAAAAAAAAAAATAATAATAATAATCTGTTTCGTACATGAACTCTTCAGAGTGGTGACAAGATGACTTTTAACATCTCTCTGCTGTTATTGATCCCATGATAGTTCCCCTTGTGGTGCATACCTATTTCTAATCCTCTGCATATCAGGGAGCATGACCAAAGCTGGGCTGTTTGTTAGCAGTACTTCAACACACATTTACTTTTCCTTACTTGTCTGGCCAATTACAGAACACCTAGTTATTTTTGCTATGCCATGACAAAATGCAGAAGAAACAGTGCACTAAACAGTCTGGCTTTGTCTTCTTTCCTGTTTCCTGATTAGGGTCTGTTTGGACCCTGAAATGGGTTGGAACACAACTGACACTGTCGTGTCCCAATGTACTCTATTAACTTGAAAGAGGTCCATTGGGGATCTGGTAGTTTAGTGGAAAAGGAAATAGTGTGGAGAAAAAAATTGAGGCCTAAGATAAATAAGCAGTGTTTGGCTAAGCAGTGAACTCCTGCTGCTGCTGCTTCTGCTGATGATGATAAGATAAATAAGTAAGAAGAGTGGATTATAAGAAGTAAGGGGTTACAGAACAAAAGCAAGGAGACTGGACCGGAGGACTAAACAGCTATAGCGGGGCAACGGGAGAACGGAGGAAGATGAGTTAAATGGGTACTCCGCCGAACACATCTTATACACTCCCAAGCCGTCTGGCTTTCCAGCGGGGAATATAAGATCACAGTACTGTAACTTCATATTCCTGCCTGGATTGACCATCCAATTAAGGCTCCTTGTGGGGAATAAAAAATTACAATGTGGGGTGGGATTGGTAGGCGTTGCCATGATATGAATAAAGGCTGGGCTGGCATCACTCCACTTCTGTATAGGACTCCCTCAGCCAGGCTAGGTGATGTGCAGAAGCTGTTCCTGAATAGTGTTGCTCACGAATATTCGCAATTCGAATATTATTCGCGAATATCGCATATTCGCGAATTCGCGAATTTCACGAATATAGCGCTATATATTCGTAATTCCGAATATTCTTTTTTTTTTTTTCTACACAGTACACATCACAGTGATCACCCCTCTCTGCTTTCAGCTTGTGTGGTGTAAAGAAGGCTGTAATACTACTGTGCGAGACTGGCGCGCGAAAATTTGCATATGCGAAAATTAGCATATGCTAATTTTCGCATATGCGCATTTGTGCCTTTGTTAACTTTGTATGTGCTTATATTCACATATGTTAATTTTCGCATACGCAAATGTTCGCATATGCGAAAATAAAACGAGACTATAACGGATATGCGAATATTCGCGAATATATCACGCATATTCGCCCATATATTCGCGAATATTCGCGAATTCGAATATGGCCTATGCCGCTCAACACTATTCCTGAAGTCCCTCAGCACTGCAGTACTACTACCCACCACTATGCTGTACCCTTAAAGTAGTTATCCCGATATTTCCACACAGTGGATTCACTCATACATACACACACATTGCATATATAAAAACACAGTATGGTAGATGGAGGATTAAGTATAAAGTGTATTAATGTGCTAGGGATACTCAGCTGGCTGGTTGTCAGTATGTGATGCCAAAAGTGTAGTAGAAATGTGTATAGATGGCGATGATGGTGGTTGTAGTCCAATTGAAGTATCCACTTACCATGACTCCAAATGAGGCAGTGATCTGTATCAAAGCACTGGGAAAGAATTTTCGAAGGTCAGGATTTTGGTTAACCACTTTAAACTTTACTTAAAGGAGATGTCTCATACTTATGTGGTATGGCAATGCGGTGTGTAGTGCCGGGCATATGTTGTTACCCTAGGGGCAGATGGTATTAACCCCTTGTGTTTGTGTCCTACTGCCAGCAGTAAAAAAATAAAGAGGTACATACAGTACCTTTTGTCGCTCCCCTGGTGCTGCCGGGGCCAAAAATGTCACACTGCCGCTCAGCCTATCGCCGGCCGAGGCCGAGTGCAGTATGACTCGCCGACCACCGACAACCAGGAAGAGGATCACGGCGGAGGCCAGAGAGGGTTATCGGAGGCAGCGGGGAAGCGACGGAAGGTATGTACCTCTTTATTTTTTTACTGCCGGAAGTATGACTGGCAATTTTCCCATCCCATAGTACTCTTTTCAGTGGTTATACATTTTCTATCACTGTAAAAGGTTGAAGCTGTGCCAGGCTGCACCTGCTGAAATAGCTGCATTAGTTGTCTGCAATTATAGAAATCTTTTAATCTCTTTGAATCTTTGAATCTCTCATAAATTGTTTCGTGAAAGCATCACATGAAAATCCCAATTTTTATTGCCCTTGGCAACATTAATTTGCATTTGTGGCTAAATTGCAAAAAAATAAAAAAATAAAAGTTTCCTTTGAAGAACTTTTTGTTTTTATTTATGGAATTAAATATGAAGTAATTGAGTAATACTTGCATTTCTGTGTCCATAATTAGGGATGAGAGAATCGAATCAGACTAATTCGAATCAGTAACAAATTTCAGGAAAAATCGCTTCATTAAACTCCATTTAGTGCAGTCCAGGCTCCAGGGCATCTAAAATAGTGGATCCATATGTGAGGACATGGGGCAAGGAATCCTGGGAAGGAGGTAACATGGGTAGGCTGGATCACCCTGAATCACATGCAGCATGCAGCCTATCAGCAGCCAGCCACCCCTGTGATGTCACAGACCTATATAATTGGCAGCAATCTTGCGGCCAGTCACTTCAGCCCTTTACAGAGAGAGAGGGACAGAATGCACTGTGTGTTGAACAGAAAAGCATTTTTACAGCAGCGATTCACCTCCCAGTCACATCAGCGCTCTATTGCAGAGAGAGAGGGACAGAGAGCACTGTGTGTTGAACAGAAAAGCATTTTTACAGCAATGATTGACCTCAAGCCCAAATCCAGACTAGAAGCACTGATGGGAAGGGAGTGAGATTGAGAAAGAGAGAGAGAGAGCATTTTTGGGTGTAGTATACAACGACTGTGTGCTGCAGCACTGGTGTGTACAACAACTGAAAAGCTAATAGTAGCCAGACAGTTATGGTGAGCAAAGCACTAAAAGCATATTTTCCTCTATTAAGTGTAACCTGTGCGTACATCTAAGGGGTGTACCATTTTGTTCCCGTTAAAGTCTTAAGGGCATAAATACATTGAAAGGCCAGCCAAAAGTACACACCTGCTGGTGTTGTAGACAAATACGAATTTAAGCGTAGTGGAGCATATTGTACTCCCCTCATATACGCAATAAGTATGTCAGGCAGAGAAGGCCAGGACATACACAGAGGAGTGGCAGAGGCCTAAATTCATCAGGCAGAGGTCGCAGCAGACTAGGGGCAAGTGGCAGCAGGAGTCGCAGCGAGAGGCCTGAGTTCCCAGTATCTGCTAGCGGTCGTGTCTTGACCAGCAACCCATCTGCCGTCATCGATTGGTTAACACGGTCATCCACTTCATCACAAGTGACATCTTACACCCCCAGCCAAGAGTGGAGGAGACATCCACCGCTTCCTCCACTAGGCGGGCAAGCAGCGATTAGGAGAGTGGTGTGGGAGGTGGTGTTGCGAGCGTTCAGGCTCCTGAAGCAGACACTGTTGATGAACCTGAGGAGCTGTAACTATGGTCAGGGACAATACATGTCCTTTACGGCCCACTGGGTAAATGAGGTTCCTGCATAGCCACAACAGCAACTTGGATAGGTCATGTGGCTTCCGCCTCCACGATCTCAGGCCGTTGGTCCTGTGACACTGTCCGACTCCTCATCCTCCACCATGTCCTCAGTCTCCAATGCACAGACAAGTCTCAGAGCCCCTCCAGCATACCATGTGTCCAGGGCATGGCGGTCTCACGTTTCTTCACATGGTTTGCCTTGGGGAACGGAGTCACACAGGGGAGGAACTGCTAAAAGTCATTCATCAAGAAATCGAATCATGGCTTACTCCACGAAAACTGGAAGAACATTTTGACTGTGCTTCGTCAAGGAAGCCTGAGACATGCACCCTGCATGGCACGCGTGTTCAAACTGGTTGTCAGGCGGTTCCTGAAGTGTTCCCCCCATCTGCAAGACATCCTAATAATGGGAAGGAAACTTTGCATGCACTTCAGCCACTCGAACTCCGACAAAGCACACCCTCCTTGAGCTGCAGCGTCAGAACAGCAACCCCCAACATAGTCTGATTTGTGAAGTTTCCACATGTTGGAATTCCACCCTCCGTGTTACGCCGAGCGCTCCGGGTCCCCGCTCCTCCCCGGAGCGCTCGCTTCACCTCCTCCGCTGCAGCGCCCCGGTCACGTCCTCTGACCCGGGGCGCTGCGATCCTGCTGCTAGCCGGGATGCGATTCGCGATGCGGGTAGCGCCCGCTCGCGATGCGCACCCCGGCTCTCCTACCTGACTCGCTCCCCGTCTGTTCTGTCCCGGCGCGCGCGGCCCCGCTCCCTAGGGCGCGCGCGCGCCGGGTCTCTGCGATTTAAAGGGCCACTGCGCCGCTGATTGGCGCAGTGGTTCCAATTAGAGTTATCACCTGTGCACTCCCTATATTACCTCACTTCCCTTGCACTCCCTTGCCGGATCTTGTTGCCTTAGTGCCAGTGAAAGCGTTCCTTGTGTGTCCCTTGCCAGTGTTTCCAGACCTTCTGCCGTTGCCCCTGACTACGATCCTTGCTGCCTGCCCCGACCTTCTGCTACGTCCGACCTTGCTTCTGCCTACTCCCTTGTACCGCGCCTATCTTCAGCAGCCAGAGAGGTGAGCCGTTGCTAGTGGATACGACCTGGTCACTACCGCCGCAGCAAGACCATCCCGCTTTGCGGCGGGCTCTGGTGAAAACCAGTAGTGGCTTAGAACCGGTCCACTAGCACGGTCCACGCCAATCCCTCTCTGGCACAGAGGGTCCACTACCTGCCAGCCGGCATCGTGACAGTAGATCCGGCCATGGATCCCGCTGAAGTTCCTCTGCCAGTTGTCGCTGACCTCACCACGGTGGTCGCCCAGCAGTCACAACAGATTGCGCAACAAGGCCAACAGCTGTCTCAACTGACCGTTATGCTACAACAGTTGCTACCACAGCTTCAGCAGTCATCTCCTCCGCCAGCTCCTGCACCTCCTCCGCAGCGAGTGGCCGCTCCTGGGATACGCTTATCCTTGCCGGATAAGTTTGATGGGGACTCTAAGTTTTGCCGTGGCTTCCTTTCCCAATGTTCCCTGCATCTGGAGATGATGTCGGACCTGTTTCCCACTGAAAGGTCTAAGGTGGCTTTCGTAGTCAGTCTTCTGTCCGGAAAAGCCCTGTCATGGGCCACACCGCTCTGGGACCGCAATGACCCCGTCACTGCCTCAGTACACTCCTTCTTCTCGGAAATCCGAAGTGTCTTTGAGGAACCTGCCCGAGCCTCTTCTGCTGAGACTGCCCTGTTGAACCTGGTCCAGGGTAATTCTTCCGTTGGCGAGTATGCCGTACAATTCCGTACACTTGCTTCAGAATTGTCCTGGAATAATGAGGCCCTCTGCGCGACCTTCAAAAAAGGCCTATCCAGCAACATTAAAGATGTTCTGGCCGCACGAGAAATTCCTGCTAATCTACATGAACTTATTCACCTAGCCACTCGCATTGACATGCGTTTTTCTGAAAGGCGTCAGGAACTCCGCCAAGATATGGACTCTGTTCGCACGAGGCGTTTCGTCTCCTCGGCTCCTCTCTCCTCTGGTCCCCTGCAATCTGTTCCTGTGCCTCCCGCCGTGGAGGCTATGCAGGTCGACCGGTCTCGCCTGACACCTCAAGAGAGGACACGACGCCGTATGGAGAACCTCTGCCTGTACTGTGCTAGTACCGAACACTTCCTGAGGGATTGTCCTATCCGTCCTCCCCGCCTGGAAAGACGTACGCTGACTCCGCACAAAGGTGAGACAGTCCTTGATGTCTACTCCGCTTCTCCACGTCTTACTGTGCCTGTGCGGATGTCTGCTTCTGCCTTCTCCTTCTCTACAGTGGCCTTCTTGGACTCTGGTTCTGCAGGAAATTTTATTTTGGCCTCTCTCGTCAACAGGTTCAACATCCCAGTGACCAGTCTCGCCAGACCCCTCTACATCAATTGTGTAAATAATGAAAGATTGGACTGTACCATACGTTTCCGCACGGAGCCCCTTCTTATGAGCATCGGATCTCATCATGAGAGGATTGAACTTTTGGTCCTCCCCAATTGCACCTCGGAGATTCTCCTTGGACTTCCCTGGCTTCAACTTCATTCCCCAACCCTGGATTGGTCCACTGGGGAGATCAAGAGTTGGGGGTCCTCTTGTTCCAAGAACTGTCTAAAACCGGTTCCCAGTAACCCTTGCCGTAACTCTGTGGTTCCTCCAGTAACCGGTCTCCCCCAGGCCTATATGGACTTCGCGGATGTTTTCTGCAAAAAACAAGCTGAGACTCTACCTCCTCACAGGCCTTATGATTGCCCTATCGACCTCCTCCCGGGTACTACTCCACCCCGGGGCAGAATTTATCCTCTCTCTGCCCCAGAGACTCTTGCCATGTCCGAATACGTCCAGGAGAATCTAAAAAGGGGCTTTATCCGTAAATCCTCCTCTCCTGCCGGAGCCGGATTTTTCTTTGTCTCCAAAAAAGATGGCTCCCTACGTCCTTGCATTGACTACCGCGGTCTTAATAAAATCACGGTTAAGAACCGCTACCCCTTACCCCTCATCTCTGAACTCTTTGATCGCCTCCAAGGTGCCCACATCTTCACTAAATTGGACTTAAGAGGCGCCTATAACCTCATCCGCATCAGAGAGGGGGACGAGTGGAAAACGGCATTTAACACCAGAGATGGACACTTTGAGTATCTGGTCATGCCCTTTGGACTGTGCAATGCCCCTGCCGTCTTCCAAGACTTTGTCAATGAAATTTTTCGTGATCTATTATACTCCTGTGTTGTGGTATATCTGGACGATATCCTAATTTTTTCTGCCAATCTAGAGGAACACCGCCGGCATGTCCGTATGGTTCTTCAGAGACTTCGTGACAACCAACTCTATGCCAAAATTGAGAAATGTCTGTTTGAATGCCAATCTCTTCCTTTTCTAGGATATTTGGTCTCTGGCCAGGGACTACAGATGGATCCAGACAAACTCTCTGCCGTCTTAAATTGGCCACGCCCCTCCGGACTCCGTGCTATCCAACGCTTTTTGGGGTTCGCCAATTATTACAGGCAATTTATTCCACATTTTTCTACCATTGTGGCTCCTATCGTGGCTTTAACCAAGAAAAATGCTGATCCCAAGTCCTGGCCTCCTCAAGCAGAAGACTCCTTTAAACAACTCAAGTCTGCCTTTTCTTCGGCTCCCGTGCTCTCCAGACCTGACCCTTCCAAACCCTTCCTATTGGAGGTTGATGCCTCCTCAGTAGGAGCTGGAGCTGTTCTTCTACAAAAAAATCCTTCCGGGCATGCTGTCACTTGTGGTTTTTTCTCTAGGACCTTCTCTCCAGCGGAGAGGAACTACTCCATCGGGGATCGAGAACTTCTAGCCATTAAATTAGCACTTGAGGAATGGAGGCATCTGCTGGAGGGATCAAGATTTCCTGTTATTATCTACACCGACCACAAGAACCTCTCCTACCTCCAGTCGGCCCAACGGCTGAATCCTCGCCAGGCCCGGTGGTCTCTGTTCTTTGCCCGATTTAATTTTGAGATTCACTTTCGTCCTGCCGATAAGAACATTAGAGCCGATGCTCTCTCTCGTTCCTCGGATGCCTCAGAACTTGATCTCCCTCCGCAACACATCATTCCACCTGACTGCCTGATCTCCACTTCTCCTGCCTCCATCAGACAGACTCCTCCAGGAAAGACCTTTGTTTCTCCACGCCAACGCCTCGGAATCCTCAAATGGGGTCACTCCTCCCATCTCGCAGGTCATGCGGGCATCAAGAAATCTGTGCAACTCATCTCCCGCTTCTATTGGTGGCCAACTCTGGAGACGGATGTTGGGGACTTTGTGCGAGCCTGCACTATCTGTGCCCGGGATAAGACTCCTCGCCAGAAGCCCGCTGGTTTTCTTCATCCTCTGCCTGTCCCCGAACAGCCTTGGTCTCTGATTGGTATGGATTTTATTACTGATTTACCCCCTTCCCGTGGCAACACCGTTATTTGGGTGGTCGTTGATCGATTCTCCAAAATGGCACATTTCATTCCTCTTCCTGGTCTTCCTTCTGCGCCTCAGTTGGCTAAACAATTTTTTGTACACATTTTTCGTCTTCACGGGTTGCCTACGCAGATTGTCTCGGATAGAGGGGTCCAATTCGTGTCTAAATTCTGGAGAGCTCTCTGTAAACAACTCAAGATTAAATTAAATTTTTCCTCTGCATATCATCCCCAGTCCAATGGACAAGTAGAAAGAATTAACCAGATCCTGGGTGATTATTTGCGACATTTTGTTTCCTCCCGCCAGGATGACTGGGCAGATCTCCTTCCATGGGCCGAATTCTCGTATAACTTCAGGGTCTCTGAATCTTCCTCCAAATCCCCATTTTTCGTGGTGTACGGCCGTCACCCTCTTCCCCCCCTCCCTACCCCCTTGCCCTCTGGTCTGCCCGCTGTGGATGAAATTTCTCGTGACCTTTCCATTATATGGAGAGAGACCCAAAATTCTCTCTTACAGGCTTCTTCACGCATGAAGAGGTTCGCGGATAAGAAAAGAAGAGCTCCCCCCGTTTTTTCCCCTGGAGACAAGGTATGGCTCTCCGCTAAATATGTCCGCTTCCGTGTCCCTAGCTACAAGTTGGGACCACGCTATCTTGGTCCTTTCAAAATTCTGTGTCAAATTAATCCTGTCTCTTATAAACTTCTTCTTCCTCCTTCTCTTCGTATCCCTAATGCCTTTCACGTCTCTCTTCTCAAACCACTCATCCTCAACCGTTTTTCTCCCAAATCTGTTCCTCCCACTCCTGTTTCCGGCTCCTCGGACGTCTTCTCGGTCAAGGAGATTTTGGCTGCCAAAAAGGTCAGAGGAAAAAATTTTTTTTTAGTAGACTGGGAGGGTTGTGGTCCTGAAGAGAGATCCTGGGAACCTGAGGACAACATCCTTGACAAAAGTCTGCTCCTCAGGTTCTCAGGCTCCAAGAAGAGGGGGAGACCCAAGGGGGGGGGTACTGTTACGCCGAGCGCTCCGGGTCCCCGCTCCTCCCCGGAGCGCTCGCTTCACCTCCTCCGCTGCAGCGCCCCGGTCACGTCCTCTGACCCGGGGCGCTGCGATCCTGCTGCTAGCCGGGATGCGATTCGCGATGCGGGTAGCGCCCGCTCGCGATGCGCACCCCGGCTCTCCTACCTGACTCGCTCCCCGTCTGTTCTGTCCCGGCGCGCGCGGCCCCGCTCCCTAGGGCGCGCGCGCGCCGGGTCTCTGCGATTTAAAGGGCCACTGCGCCGCTGATTGGCGCAGTGGTTCCAATTAGAGTTATCACCTGTGCACTCCCTATATTACCTCACTTCCCTTGCACTCCCTTGCCGGATCTTGTTGCCTTAGTGCCAGTGAAAGCGTTCCTTGTGTGTCCCTTGCCAGTGTTTCCAGACCTTCTGCCGTTGCCCCTGACTACGATCCTTGCTGCCTGCCCCGACCTTCTGCTACGTCCGACCTTGCTTCTGCCTACTCCCTTGTACCGCGCCTATCTTCAGCAGCCAGAGAGGTGAGCCGTTGCTAGTGGATACGACCTGGTCACTACCGCCGCAGCAAGACCATCCCGCTTTGCGGCGGGCTCTGGTGAAAACCAGTAGTGGCTTAGAACCGGTCCACTAGCACGGTCCACGCCAATCCCTCTCTGGCACAGAGGGTCCACTACCTGCCAGCCGGCATCGTGACACTCCGTATGTTGGACCGACTATACGAACAGAGAAAATCCATCACCGATTTCTTGATGATCCAAGCGGATAGGGGAACTCCCCTGTGTAACTTCAATGTCAACCAGTGGCAGCTCATATGTGACACCTGCCGTTTGCATAGGCCCTTTGAGGAAGCCACATTATTAGGAAGTCACCAGGATTACGGAATGAACAACATCATTCCACTGCTTCATCTACTACAACACGTGTTGGAAATGATGGCTGGTCAAGGGCACTGGAGACATAGCGCCTTCATCTCACGGCCACATGAGCCCTGTGGGGGGCTGAACTGGAGGAGGAGGGGGAGGGGCACAGGGGAGCACAGTTTAGATTTCGCAAGATGAGCGGTTTTTCAAGTCATCTGACAGGAGAGGAGAAGCAGGACAACTAGAGTAGCTAGAAGGTTATGAGGAAGGCGAGACAGAGGACCCAGACACACCGTGGTAGTATGCAGTGAAGATGGAGGCAGGGAGTCCCTCCGAGTCACTTGCACAAATGGCACGATGCATGCTCCCTTGCTTGCATAGTGACTGCTGAATTGTCACTATTCGGCACCTGGATGACTTATGGCTCTCCTCCTCATTGGACCCTCGCTACCATCATAAAATGGGGGCCTTTTTTACACCCACTGAGAGGGAGGACAAACTGACCTACTACAGAGACATCCTGCGTAGTCAGTTGGCCAATGCCTATCTGCGCCATCGTCCATCCTCTCACAGGTCTGACTCGGGGGGGGTCCTCTGCGCTCACCTTCCACTGCCATGGCTGCTGGGGAGGGGTGGGGTAGCAGGAGCAGTACCAGCTCCATCAGCAGCAGCCCGAGTATACTGTCGCTGATGAGTAGCCTTCTTCACCCACATAGTGAAGCAACTCATCAACAGCAGGTAGACCTGGAGCAGGACCTGAACCAGCAGGTGGTGGCATACTTTGACATGACCATGCCAACACACCTTGAAGATCCGCTGGACTGCTGGGCAGCCAAACTTGATTTGTGGCTGCAACTAGCAGAGTTTGCCATGTAAAAGTATGCCATGTATTTCCCCCTACAAACAAGGCCATTTCACAGGGTTTTTAGGCGGAAATAGAGAGGTTTCTGTGTGGGACCGCCCTTTTTAGGGTGAGTAACAATTGTCAAGAAGGGAATTAATAGGGCAAGAGTAGGGCCTTACAGGGGAAGTTTTTACCTCCACCTGCTACAATGGACAATACGTTGCTCCCTTCCACCTTTTTGAGGAAAGTGTTACTCGTTTTTAAAAGTGCGACCCCACACAGAAAACAATCCCTATTTCCATCTAAAAACCCTGGGAAATGGCAGTGTTTGAAAGTGGAAATAGGGAGAGGTTCCAGTGTTGGGCCGCCCTTTTTAGGGTGAGTAACACTTGCCAAGAGGGGAATTAATAATGCAAGAGTAGGGCCTTATAG
Source organism: Hyla sarda (assembly GCF_029499605.1). NCBI lineage: Eukaryota > Metazoa > Chordata > Amphibia > Anura > Hylidae > Hyla > Hyla sarda. Next base: position 62,300,614 of record NC_079193.1, on the reverse strand, counting down.
GGGAAGTTTTTACCCCACCACCGATTACAATGGACCATACGTTGTTCCCTTCCACCTTTACTTTTGTTTGATTTAAAAAATTGTTTTGGTTTAACATCTTTTATCCTAACCATATTTTGAAAAGTTACGTTTTACGTAATGCATATCCTCAATACTTACTTGTGCACACTAACACTTTTACAAAAGAGACCATTTTCTTCTGCCTACCTGCCTCAGCTACTATTTTAATCCTGCCACACATCTGATGCCAAGTTCTCCTGTTTTCACCCATCTTTATCACCAGGTGCTGGTATTGCCACCCACCACATCAATCTGTCACGGGTCACTTTCAGGACGCCTAATGCTGCTGCTGCCACCTCCAGGCTGTCTAATTCAGCCACCATATGTTCTTCTTCTCATGCTGATGCCAGCTCCAAGCTGTCTCATACTGCCACTATATGGTCTCCTCATGCTACCGCCACCTCCACGCTGTGTCATTCAGCCACTATATGTTCTCATGCTGGCACCAACTCCAGGCTGTGTCATTAAGCTACTTTATGGTCTCCTCATGCTGCCGCCACCTCCAGGCAATGTAATTTAGCCACTATTTGGTCTCCTTATGTTGCCGCCACCTCCACGCTATGTCCTTCAGCCACTATATGGTCTCCTCATGCTTCTGCCACCTCCAAGTTGTGTCATTCAGCCATTATATGTTCTCCTCATGCTTCCGCCAACTCCAGGCTATGTCATTCAGCCACTATATGTTCTCCTCATGCTGCCGCCACTTCCACTCTGTGTCATTCAGCCACTAAATGGTCTCCTCATGCTGCCGCCAACTCCAGGCTGTTTCATTAATCTACGATATGGTCTCCTCATGCTGCCGCCAACTCCAGGATTTGTCATTCAGCTACTATATATTCTCATCATGCTGCTGCCACCTCCACTCTGTGTCATTCAGGCACTATATGGTCTCCTCATGCTGCTTCCACCTCCATTTTATGTCATTTAGCACTATATGCTCTCCTCATGCAGCAGCAAACTCCAGGCTTTGTCATTCAGCCCTTATATGCTGCCGCCAACTCCAAGCTGTGTCATTCAGCCACTTTATGTTCTCCTCATGCTGCCGCCTCCTCCACGCTATGTCATTCAGCCACAATATGTTCTACTCTTGCTGCCGCAAACTCCAGGCTGTGTCATTCAGCCACTATATGCTGCTGCCAATTCCAGGCTGTGTCATTCAACCACAATGTGGTCTCCTTATGCTGCTGCCATCTCCAGGCTGTGTCATTCAGCCACTATATGGTCTCCTCATGCTGCCACCACCTCCAGGCTGTGTCATTCAGCCACTATGTGGTCTCCTTGTGCTGCCGCCACCTCCATGCTTTGTCATTCAGCCACTATATGGTCTCCTCATGCTGCCGCCACCTCCACGCTTAGTCATTCAGCCACTATATGGTCTCCTCATTCTGCCGCCACCTACTGGCTGTGTCATTCTGCCACCATTTGGTCTCCACTGGCTCATGCCAGCTTTTTATAGCTTTTTGACTAAAATAAAGTCATATCAAACAAAAAATTCCGGAAATTCTGCTAATGGGACAAATTAAAACTTTTATTAAATTCGCTCATCGTTAGTCCTCATATGTTATCTTTGGAATTACCACAAGAATCAAATAAACAGGTTGGAGCAAGAAAATTAAACCATAACTGATTAAATGAAATATTCAAAGTTTGATAAGCAGTTTCGCAGTACCAGTCGTGCTTACTTACATGTGCATGGCTTGATATCAATTGACAAGCATTTGTTACCAGCAGGATCTACCCAGTAGCCTTCCCGGCTCAGGCCTGCACCACTGAGGGGGAGTACAAACTGACACACTACTCTAACATTGTGCCACTATGCGGCCTACATAGGCTGCCGCCACCTACTGACTGTGTCATTGTGCCGCCCTATGGTCTCGTCAGTATTTTTCAAAGTAAATGCTTCTGCAAACCGGGAAAGGTAGGGGCTGGGACAGATGGTAGCTGGCCCTACGATGGACCACCAGCTCGATTTTAAGATACAGCTAGGAGTTTTTCCATAGTTTACACTGCAGCAATTATACACTATTGGGGTTGGAACTCTTTTTATTATAAAAATACAAAAACATATATAATACAGAATACAAAACAAAACAAGCGTAACCAGCGATAACATAATTACAAGAACAAAAACCCTGCTTAACAGGCCAGCTCAGCTTTACTAGTAAACTAAACTAATCCTACTTTCCTAACAAAACTATCAACTTATCAAATCAACACACCCAAACATACCGAAAAGCAACATAAAACTAGCACAACTTGGCTTATATAAGCATAAAAGTTAGCACTACCGGCTGTAACTGAAAATCTTCCATACTCTGGAAAAATAGAAAACATAACAGAAACATAACACAAACATAACACACCACTACAATTTTTTTTAACACTATATATATATATATATATATATATATATATATATATATTTATATATATATATATATATACACACACACATACGCACACACATACATATAATTGGGACAGGAGCTTATTACAGAGAGAGGCTTTCTAGACATATACACTGGAGACTGTAAAACCGGGAGGACTAAATGATTTTGTATCATATGCCTGTTTTATCGAATAATAATAAAAATAAAATTATTTGGCGACCTACTGCAAATAAAGGATAAATACCAATTACTACAACTAGAAACAAACAACATCAAAGAATTATCTCCCAAAAAGGTCATAACAAGATAAGACTAATATAAGAAGAAATGAAACAAACTGTAGCATTACCACAATCCACAATATAAGCATATAAGACAATATATGAAGTTTTCAATGAAAGAATTGCTGTAAAAGAACTAATAGAAAAGGTGATAAATTCCCGGTGATAAAAGGGTTAAAATGAATGGAACGCAAGCCATTTACCTGTTTGGTGGAGACCGGAGCTCAGAACGAGGGCTGGAAAGCATACCTGAGCGCATAGCTTACACTCCCCATCCGAAAACACCCAGGTGATCCAATCAGGTTCGGAAAAGATACTGAGGGGAAAACCTGACGTAGGGGATCATGATTGGACCTGAGGAAAACATGTGATAATGGAGTAGGAGGAGTTATAGATATAAAAACACAGCGGGAAGCCATTTGCAGTACGGCCGTCATCAGTGCCGCATCCAAAAAGGATATGTAAGGAGTGAAACAAGCCGAAAAGAAGTCCCGGAAGAATCGCAAGTGGAAACGCGTCGGACGGCAATTATCTACAAAGAAAGAAAAGAAACTCCCATCCGAGAGAAAAAATAAGCATCAAACTACTTGAAAGTCGGAATAAAAGATAAGTGCAATGAGTGTAATGTGCAATATGGAATACGTGCAATAACTTAACAATTGGAAATATTCCGAATGTGCAATGTGTACAATGTGCAATATTCTATAGACTGTGATATACTATAAATAGGGAAAATGTTGTATGCTGCTAATAACAAATGGACATTCAAGCTGCTAAGGAGGCACACATATGAACTACCTCTGCTGAAAACAATATGCACATAAAATACCTCTGTTGATAAAAAACACACATAGAAAATGCATACTGTTAAAATATATGGACATTCAAGTTGCTAAGGAGGCACATACAGAAGATTGGTGTCACAAATGCACAAGTACAATCTCTGATGATAAAGTATGCACATAGAAAACGCACACTCAAAAACGCACTAAAAACGCATTGATGAGCACCTTGGCCTAGAGCAAATATATGGACTACAATGTGTGATATATCTTTATAGGTGCAATATTGGATGCGCAATACGAGTAGTGAATGGTGGCAATCGCGGATTTTAAATTATTACCACGAGTGTAATGTTGTAATGTTTAAATAATAAAGTACATTTTAAAAGTTTCCCTTTGTGCTATCCATTGTTATATATATATATATATATATATATATATATATATATATATATATATAAGAAAAAAGAAAGATAGCCAGCACAACAGCCTAACACACGGGTGCACACTGCCATGGCAGATACAGAGTATACAAAAAAAGAGGATTGCAGCAGCACACATTGGTCAAAAGATTGAGGCTCTTAGCGCACTTTTTGATCAAAACGTGTCCCCCATCCACCACGGGGAGGTGGCCTCATTTAGGATGGGACCCTAGCACAAATTCTGAGCCTAACGCTCAACTATCCACTCATCTCTGCTGGGCATATAGCCTCTGACTGGGTGACATGCTGGATCCATTTAAAACTCCACCTGTGAAAACGGGGGAGGGGTGCACAGCTAAAGAGGGTGCCATTTCCCCCTGAATTGTACATACAAGAAAAAAGAAAGATAGCCAGCACAACAGCCTAATACACAGGTGCACACTGCCATGGCAGATACAGAGTATACAAAAAAAGAGGATTTTCTTGTATGTACAATTCAGGGGGAAATGGCACCCTCTTTAGCTGTGCACCCCTCCCCCGTTTTCACAGGTGGAGTTTTAAATGGATCCAGCATGTCACCCAGTCAGAGGCTATATGCTCAGCAGAGGTGAGGGGATAGTTGAGCGTTAGGCTAAGAATTTGTGCTAGGGTCCCATCCTAAATGAGGCCACCTCCCCGTGGTGGATGGGGGACACGTTTTGATCAAAAAGTGCGCTAAGAGCCTCAATCTTTTGACCAATGTGTGCTGCTGCAATCCTCTTTTTTTGTATACTATATATATATATATATATATATATATATATATATATATATATATATATATACACACACACACACACACATATACATACACACATTATTTATCATTTTTTCCTTTTTTATTTTTTTATTAATTTACTTAATTAATTTATTATTAATTTGCACTGCCCAGCTATAACTCATACCATCCATACTTGGAAGAAAAAAAAAAAAACAATAATAGCATGAAAACATTCAAAACTACACACACACACGTACCGAAAGTACCAACAAAAACATAACAGATCCTGGACTAACAAAAGTATAACAGATAAACATAAAAAATATTTGTGACACCGCGCACACACTCATATCAAGATAACATCTGGCCCGACTGCCTTATCATTAAACATAATATACATATAGAACACAATATAATTTAAAAATTATATAAATGTAATTATAAATATAATATATTATAAATATAATATAATAATATGTACAGCAGAAAACCTACAAAAACCATAGAAAAACCCTACACTTAAACTGTCCCCTCACCCACACCTCCTGTACATGGGTCAGAGTCCATAGCATCCATACTGTTCACATAAGTACAGTCCTTAACTAACCCATGTCAGGTCCCCAAAAGAAGCAACAACAAAAAAACACCCACAAATACACCGACCCCACCTAGCACTCCTCCCAACTAACTTATACACAAACATACACACAAAAACACAACCTACTTTAGGCCCAAGTTTGGTCGCCTGTCAACCCTTCATACCATATCAACCTAAAACAAAACAAAAAGCTGGCGTGTGCATGCACTAGCCCACCACCAGGAAGAAGGATGGCAGACTTGATAAATTAAATTTAAATTCTTCCTCTAATTTTCCCCTACAATTCTCCATAATTCTATCCCTCCATTAAAACTAACCCTGCTCTCACCCTATCTCTATCCCTATAACAATGCCCCTAACCACAAAAAAAAGGTACTCTACCCAAAAGGTCTAGTACCTAGGGCACATCAAAAGAAAATCTTCTCCATAGGAGAGATGCCCTACTGGTACCAAGACTGCCAAACTCCAAAGACCTGATCTTCCCAAGGTCACCAGTGATGTTCCTACACACCACCTTCTGCTGAATAGACACTAGACACTGTGCATGCCACGTGTAGTACCTAACCACTAAATTGACTAGAAACAAAGTTCCCCGATCTCAGCCACCCAGGTTTTTGAATGCCCCATAAGCCCACTCGGAATAAGTAAGGCCGGCAAGTTGACTCCTGGTTGTAAACCCCTATATTAAAGGGACAATGAAGCAAGAAGTGGTCCATGCTTTCCAGCGTGTCCCCACACTCTTCTCGGGGACAATCCTGGTCATCAGAGTTCCTGTAATTTAAGTTGTCCCCCACATATAGTTTTCCCTGAAAGCAGCACCAGGCCAAGTCCCAAAACTTCTGGGGGATCATTTTCATGTTTAAAAGATACAACCCCACCTCTAGATCCCGACATGGGCAGTTCCTGAGTGCCAGAGGCTTCTGGAAGTGGGTCAAAAGAACTTTTTTGTTGAGGAACTGCCTTGACTGAGTCCTAATCTCCCACACTCCCAGACCTAACTGACATAATGCCTTCAGAGTCGGGGTAGCATAAGCGGGAAGATGCCTATGGGGCATACGGAGGTCCTTCACTCGCCCTCCTGTCTCCCATTCCTGGAAGAAAGGTTGAAACCATTCCCTGCAGGAGAGTACCCATGGAGAAGCCCTCTCAGACCAAAGGTATGAGATGTTAGCTTTCAAAATGGTGTTCGTTAAGAACACCACAGGGTTCACCATAGATAAACCCCTAGTCTCCTCGTGCGGTACGTAACCTCCCTCTTGACTAGGTTCATCCTGTTCCCCCATAACAGTTGGAAAACAGGCTGTAGATCCTAGTGTACTAAGCCTCTGGCAAAATACACTGCCCAAATAGATAAACAAAGGTAGCAGGTATGATTTGATCAGGTGTACCCTTTCCCTGAGGGTCAAAGACAAACCCTTCCACTGGTCCACCCTCTTAGTGGCATCCTGGAGCTTACCTTCCCATAATCAGGCATAATCATCCTGTCCGAAAGTGATGCACAGAATTTTTGCCGAGTTCTGTGGCTCTGGAAGGGTGTCCGGAGATCAAATGTTGGATCTCTCCTTCCTAGCCACAGACTTCCACACTTTTCCCGGTTGATCTTAGACCCGAAAGCCTTCGAGTAGCACTCCACCTCCGACGTCACCACATCGACATCCTCTCTCTCGGACACGAAAATGGTGACATCATCAGCATACGCGACTACTCTCTGGGCAACACCCAGCTCCACCAAACTCATCCCGACTCCCGCCAACAGATCTACCCTCTGGATGAAGGGATCGATTGCGAACACGTATAAAAGAGGCCTCAAAGGACAACCCTGATGGACTCCGGACCCCACCTCAAAAGAGTGGCCCGACCAACTGTTCACAAGTGGGAAACTCTCGGCCCCTGCATATAAAGTCACAAGCCAATTTACAAATGTACCTGGTAAGCCATATCTCAGAAGGACCGACCAGAGGTACTCATGGTTCACCCGATCAAATGCTTTGGCCTGATCCAAGGACAGCATGTACCCCTTTCAAAGGCCCACCATACCCCGCTCCACTGCTTCCCGGACACCGAGAACAGCACATAAGGTGCTACGGCCTGGAATAGAGCAGTGCTGAGCCCCCAAAAGGAGCTGGTGTGCAAATTTTACCAACCGATTAAACAGTATTTTGTCCAGAAGCTTCCTATCTGTATTGAGAAGAGCTATGGGCCTCCAGTTCTCAATACGGCTTGGATCTTTACCCTTTCACAGAAGAATCAGGGCTGACCTCCTCATTGACTTTGGCAGAGTGCCCGAGTAAAGACATTCATTAAAGACCTCGTTCAAGAGGGGAGTTAAAGACTCCTTAAAGATCCTGTACCACTCAGATGTTAAGCCATCCGGACCTGGCGACTTTTTAGGGGCAAGCCCCTCGATCGCCAGTCTCACTTCCTCTTCCCTGATTTCCTCTCAAGAACTCAGTAACAGTTCAGGAACAGTTTCACCCAGGAAAACTGACATCCTGCCTCGATCTAGATCCTTCCTTCCCAAGAGGTGTGAGTAGAGGATCTGACAACCTCCAAGATCCCTGATCTGGACTGATTCAGTGATCCCATACTATCAACCAGTCCCGGAATGAACTTACTTCTCACTGACATCTTGCAGTTTCTGTAAGCGTCGAACGAACGGTACCTCCCGAAACCCCTCTCAAAAACCAAAGATGTGTGCCTATCGTACTGAGATTTCATCAGCAAGGATTTCACTCTGGAGATATCCTCCCGGCTACCTCCAGTAGAGACAAGGAGCTCGAGTTTCCTCCTCAGACCCCAATACATGCAGTACCTGTTCAGGGACCTGAGGCTCGAGAGCTGGTGGAAGAACCCCGCAACCCACTTCTTGAACATCTCCCACCACTTCAGTTTATTACTACAAAGGCCCAGCAAAGTTACCTGACTCTGAAGAAAATCCTCAAAGGTCTGTCTTATGTCTGCTTCCTCCAGGAGAGACAAATTAACCCCTTAAGGACGCAGGGTTTTTCCGTTTTTGCATTTTCATTTTTTCCTCATAACCTTCTAAAAATCATAACGCTTTCAATTTTGCACAGAAAATTCCATATGATGGCTTATTTTTTGTGCCACCAATTCTACTTAGCAGTGACATTAGTCATTTTACCAAAAAATCCACGGCGAAACTGAAAAAAACTTCTACGTAGTGCATTTTTCGGTAAAAATAACACCTTATCTTTATTTTGTAGGTCCATACGGTTAAAATGATACCCTACATATTGTCGTACTTCGGAAAAAATCATAACTACATGCAGGAAAATTTATATGTTAAAAATTCTCATCTTCTAACTCCTATAACTTTTATATGAGGACTCATTTTTTGTGCCGTGTTCTGAAGTTTTTATTGGTACCATTTTTGTATTGATCGGACTTTTTGATCGCTTTTTATACATTTTTTCATGATATAAAAGGAATTTTTTTGCGCGTACGCCATTGACCGTGCGATTTAATTAATGATATATTTTTATACTTCTGACATTTCCACATGCGGCGATACAACATATATTTATTTTTATTAACACTTTTATTTATGGGAAAAGGGGGGTGATTCAAACTTTTATTAGGGAAGGGGTTAAATGACCTTTGTTAATCTTTGTTTTTAACTTTTTTTTTTTTCCATAGGGAGCTATAGCACTGCACACACTGATCTCTTATGCTGATCCCTTCAAAGCCATAGCTTTGCAGGGATAAGCGAGATAGGGGATTGATTGCTCACGCCTGTAGCAATCAAACTCTGATCAGACGCCGCAGAGACAGGTAAGGAGACCTCCGCTTGCGTCCTAGCTGATCGGAACATCGCAATTTTATCGCGATGTCCCGATCAGCCCGACTGAGCTTCCGGGAAGTGCTTACTTTCCCTTTCAGACGCGGCAGTCAACTTTGATCGCCGCGTCTGAAGGGTTAATGGCGTGCGGCACAATGATCGATGCCGCGTGCTATTAGCCCAGTGTCCCAGCTATGAATAGCAGCCTGGACCGACCCGGTGTGATGCGGGGTCACAGTGTGACCCTGTTTTAAACATCGGGACCGGGCATAGGGTGTACAGGTACGCTCCACATCCTTAAGAGGTTAAGCTTCCAGTACTCTTTGCCAATCCTAGGAGTTTCTGAAACATTCAAAGAAAAAGAAATCAAACAGTGGTCGGAATCCTCTACTTCAACTGCGGACACTGCAGAAGAGACAGCTTCCTCCTTTAAATAAAACCAGTCTAGTCTAGACCTACAGCTACCTCGAGGATAGGTGAAACCCACATGGCCTGAGGGGCGCTGGATGTGGGCATCCTCTAGGCGAGCTTCCCTAACTATGGTATTGAGTGCTATGCTATCATAAGCCAGCCGATCATTGGAGCCTCTCCCATCTTGGGATCTCGTGACATTATTGAAATCCCCTCCAAATATCACCTGTCGGCTCGTAAAAAGGAAGGGCTTAATCCTCATAAAGAGATCCTTTTGCCCCACTTTGTCTGCGGGGCATAGATGTTAATGAGCTAAAGCTCCTGTCCCTTCATGAGGACATCCAAGATCAGGCACCTCCCCATTTCTAACTCAATAACCCGTCGGCATTCAACCGCTGCAGAAAAAAAGACCACAACCCTACTATACGGCTCAGCCACAAGAGACCAGTGGGAGGGCCTGCGCCTCCACTCTCTCCTGGCTTTAACCAGGGAGGCAAGATCTGACAACCTGGTCTCCTGTAAAATAAAAATGTCGGCTTCAACATAGCCAAGAAAATCAAAGGCTGCAAATCTAGCCGTATCAGACTTAATACTTGTGCAATTACTGGACGCCAGCATTAGTGGGATTAGTGCCGACATCATTGGTGATTGAGTTAGATGGCCTTAACCCCCTCATTTTTGCCTTTTCTTGGCCCCTTCCTCCCCATACGAAGAAGCCTCCTTGTCTTTGGCCCTTTTTTTGGATTCCATTTGATCCATCATCGGGTCCCTGTCTATGCCTAGATCCAGGTTGGCCCTACCCCCAGGGAAACATCCCCCACAGGACAGGGCCCAGTTCCCCCTAGAGGCTCCCCCACTATAGGCACCCCATACCTGGCCCCCCAAGGAGGGGGAGGAGATGTTTTCAAGGATGGAGTAGCGGTTAGACAGGTCAATCAAAGGGGAGGGGGGGCGGTAGGCTTCGGCTTGGGACCCGGTCCGCAGCACAGAGCTTTACAGAGGACACCAACCTCTTCTTCTCCTTCTTCCCCTTTTTATTGCACTTCACCTTTTGCCTCTCCTCCCTCTCCTCATCCACACTTTCCTAGTGGGAGGAGTCAGAAAAAACGGCCCCACCACCTTCCTCATTAGACATTCTCCTCATCTTCTCACCCAGAACGTCATCCTCGAGAGCCTCAAAGATTACAGGACTAACCTTGGGAGCAGTACCAGTAGCCGCCTCCAGTTCCTTACCCCTTCTACGGCTATCCACCCACCTTGGCTTGGCAGGATATTTCCTCCTCACTGACCCTGTTGCGTCCTCCCCCGCCCTCTTGCCCTCCCAGCCGGGGCAACATTAACGCTCTCCCCGACTGAGATGACCATCGCACGGGAAAAGGCACTAGGACAACAACTGAACAGGTGCCCTAAGACACCACACAGGTGGCACCTGATCTGCCTACAAGATGTGGCAAGATGACCTACCCAACCACACATAGCACAGACCTGTACAGTACAGGCTGCACTAAAGTGGGTGGGCTGCCCCTGGTAGAAGACCTGGATACTGTCTCTCCCAAGAAAACAGCAGAAGGGATGTGGGCAACAGTGCTCCTCGAACGCTTAAATTTGACGGAAAATGTCCAGGCCCCAGACCATATCCCATACTCATCCAAATTCTTTTTAGGCATGTCCGTCACATCGCCGTACCTCCCGAGCTAGTTCATGATATCGTAACAAGAAAGCGACTCGTAACAAGTCAAAACGGTAACTTTCTTAACCAGCTTCTGGCACGAAACCACTTTTATGGTAAAATCATGCCAGCTGGGCTCACTCTTCACCACCTCATAGTTCGACCAGAAGAGCTCCAGCCCCTTAGGCCGAACGAAGCTGATGTTGAATTCAGAGGTACCGTAGGGGTGAATCAGGGCAAAGATGTCACTTGCCCTTAATTGCATTTTGAGGAGGAGCTCAACCACCTTACCCCTTGGTGGCCACACATCTTCGCCCCTCCAAACCAAACGGACCAAATTCCTACGATCACTCTTCGGCCCGGGTGTTGGGAGGGACCAGACCAAATCAAATTTTCAAAGATTCGCTCAGATCCATCTGCAATGTATTTTTAAATTGTGTTAAACTGTGAATGTTATTTAAAAAAAAAGAAGATCTAATTCTCTTTTAAAAATAAATCTTGGTTTTGGTAGTAAGCAACTGCTGCCGCTACGTCTATACCTGTACAGCTGCCCAACTCCCATCTTGTACATCGTTAGCTACAGTACTGATTCTACTGCTGTTGTCAATGCAGCTACTTCTATCCCTGTCACCGCTTCTACACTACACTACATTTCCACCCTTATCCCAGGTTTGGGTGTTCTGTATCCGGTTAGGTGTACGGCTACGTTCCGGCATTTCTTTGTTCAAGCTACGTCTAGTGGCTACGGTCAGTACTCACCGTACGTCGGTGGTTTTCATGTTATTTCAGTCTTCATGTTGCACTTGCTATCACTACCTTTCTGTAGGTCGGTGGTAGTTTCACGTTTCTGCCACAGCAATTCCATACATTCATACATGAGTTAATCGTACAACAGTCTGTACACATAGGCATTGAATCATCGTTAATCTGACACGTTCTTTCAGATGAGGTTCAGTGCGTCACTTATTACTGTCATGCTTTCAGTACAATTTTTCGACACATGGGTAGCGGTTACTGTTATCTTGACTCTTCTTCAAGGGTGACCGCTGGCCTGCGGTGGTTACTGACACGTCTTCAGAGTCATTGCTAGTTTAGTCAGGGACTTGTATACTGTAATCTTGGCTCGTTGTCAGGAGGTATTCATGGTCTTCAGTTACTTTCATGGCTACACGTGTCATGCATACATATCACGGTCAAATTGCTGGCAATTATGTTACACGTATTAAGTGGTGTACTGGGTAAGCACTTGTGTTTCTCAAGGCTCAGTATTTGTCTGCACCTACTTTTCACGTTTCATGTTAAATTTATCAGTACGCCTGGTAACAAGTTCATATTTGGTCATCCGCAGGTGGCTCAATTGTTCCGTGTGTTCGCTTCAGTTGCGTAGGGTGGTCAAAGTCTGGGTCAGGTCAATAGAGTTTCACTGAAAGGTACACGTTGTCATTCAGTCTGCTTATTATCATTACTTTGTTTTCCCGGCACCCGTTACGGCCCGGACAGGTCATGTCTCACGTGTCAGACATCGAGGTCCCAATTTTAATCCCTGAGATGCCAGCCAGAAGTTCCATACAAGAGACATACTCCTCTGCTGCATACAGAGCGTGAACGATTCCCAGATTAATGGAAGAATTACGCAGGAGGGCAATTCCATTCCCGGCAACCGCCCGTAAAGTGGACTTATATAAACTCCTTATCAGGGAGCCAGTGGCAGTCAAAAGGGCACTGCGAGCCAGGCCACTCTGGCTTAATTACACTCCATGATGACATCTATGATGGTTAGGCTGGACTCTCTTGAGAAGAGCGGTATTCAAGGGCCAGTAGCTCCAGTAGCTACGTCAGTGTCTGCCCCAGTACTGGGAGCCAACCCAGGTAGGCGACCTGGGCCACCAAGGGTGTCACCGGTATATTTCGTCCCAGCGGCTTTGAGGAAAGAGATACTGGAGGGGAAAGACATTAACTTAGCTTCTCTTCTAATATCTGCCTTTGATGTGGAAGAAACGAGGACTGTAGCGTGTGCAGAACTTTCAGTTGTCCTTAAAAGCAAGGACACCAGGCTGTAGCGCAAGCTAAACATACACGAGTTCGTTATCGCACAGGGAGGTTATGTGCTCAGTTAGTCCAGAGAGAAGGGAAGAGCTCGACCCTTACTTGCTGAGGGTAACCGAGTATGCGTACAAATATGATGGTACACACTTTTTTGACTATCATAGAAGCTTTTCGGCTATGGCAGCAGCAGCGTATAGCCAGGATGGTTGTGTTACTGATTGGAGCATCGAGGACCCGCAGATGTTTTGCAGCCACTTTGCAAGTCTAAAGGTCCCGGCGTGTGCATCCTGTCAGGCTATCACGCATAATACGGCATGGTGTGTAGGGCTCAATCAACAGGGTGAGCAAGGTGCCAGCAGACAGTCCACGTCAAATGACAGCTTCTCGAGGCCCGCCCCGTCTGTAGACAAGTTGGGCCGTCCCGTGCACTATCTCGGTGGAACGCAGATATGTAATAACTACAATATCTCGTCCTGTAATTATAGCAATTGCAGGTTGCAGCAATTGCATGTTTGCTTCAGGGCACACCCGGGCTCGGCTTGTAGACAGAAGGGGCCGGCGTGACTAGGCGGGGTACGCACCTCAGTCCTGGCAGTGTTACTTGTGGATCACCCAAACCCAGACTGGGTACAATGGTTTGTCAACGGTTTCGCAGGAGGTTTCCACACCTCAAACCATATACGAATGCGACAATCTACTTTCTGCTGTGCATGATCTCCATGTCATTACCGATTTAATAAATGCAGAAATATTGAAAGGTTACATGATTGGGCCCTTTGAAGTCTCTCCCTTTACATTATGGAGGGTCAGCCCGGTAGGGGTGGTGAAGGGCAAGTTCAGTGGTAAGAAGAGGATGATATTTGACCTGTCGGCCCCTCATGGGTCTATTATTCCCAGCATAAATTCCCTTATCCCATCCGATGAATTTACCATGCAGTACTCTTCCAAAGATGAGGCCATTCGGGTTGTCCTGGCACTTGGTCCAGGGGCTTGGATGGCAAAATCAGACAACACAGACGCATTCAAGTTGCTTTCATTGCAAAGGGACCAGTGGCAATGGTTTGGATTCAAATGGCAAGGGTCATATTATTTTTTTACCAAACTGACCTTCGGTTGTAAAAGCAGCCCATGGCTTTTTGACCAACTGGCCCATGCCTTGCACTGGCTGCTGGTAAATGTCTCCGGGTGCAGCCAGGTCATCCACTACCTGGATGACTTTCTTTTGCTTAGTTGCCCACAGGAAGAGCCAGGTCAGTTGGTCAGACTGCTCAAGCTGTTTGCGGATATTGGGGTTCCAGTGTCTCCCAGTAAAACGGTTGGTCCAGCTAGGTGCCTCACCTTTCTCGGAGTAGTCCTGGATTTGGTTGCAATGCAAGTTAGTTTGCCAACCGACAAGCTCGACAGGATTAGGGATACCATCCACAAATACACGGTCTCTCAAGTAACGACTAAGGTCGAGTTACAAAGTTTGTTGGGCATGCTTGCATTTGCAATGAGGGTAATTCCGCAGGGCAGAGCGTTCATATCCAGAATATTGTCTCTCTTGCACGGTGTCCCACAGCAACATAGCAGGGTTTTTCTGGATCATCAAGCCTTGGCTGATCTCCACATGTGGGACAGGTATATGGGCCAGTGGATTGGCACAGCCATGTTTGTCCCGCCGGCCTCTGACTTGTCCCCCAAAATCTGCACCGATGCATCATCTTCCACAGGGTATGGTGCAGTGCGGGGCAACAAGTGGTTGGCGGGGCAATGGATGGAGGAAGTGTTGGCTCTGGCGGTTTTGGTAGTACATCAGCACTATTTAAAATTTTTCCCATTGTAGCTGCGGCAGTAGCATGGGGTGACATGTGGACGGGTCAGACGGTAGAATTCTTGTGTGACAATTAGTGTTGCTCACGAATATTCGCAATTCGAATATTATTCGCGAATATCGGATATTCGCGAATTCGCGAATTTCACGAATATAGCGCTATATATTCGTAAATACGAATATTTGTTTTTTTTTCTTCTTTTTCTTCACAGTACACATCACAGTGATCACCCCTCTCTGCTTCCAGCTTGTGTGGTGTAAAGAAGGCTGTAATACTACTGTGTGAGACTGGCGTGCAAAAATTTGCATATGCGAAAATTAGCATGTGCTAATTTTCGTATATGCGAATTTTCGTGTATGTTAATTTTGTATATGCTAATTTTCACATATGTTAATTTTCGCATACGCGAATTGTTCGCATATGCGAAAATAAAACGGGAATATAACGAATATGCGAATATTCGCGAATATATGACGAATATTCGTCCATATATTCGCGAATATTCGCAAATTCGAATATGGCCTATGCCGCTCAACACTAGTGACAATGAAGCAACAGTGGCCATAGTCAACAAGGGTAGTTCCAAGCATGCCACAGTCATGAGTTTTGTCCGTAGGTTAGTTTGGGTGTCTTTGCAGTTTAAATTCAATTTTGTGGGCAGACATATCCCAGGGGTGCAGAACATAGCTGCCGATGCGCTGTCAAGAGCTAATTTCCATTTTTTTTCGCAGGTGACTCCACAGGCAGAGGTGGGCGGAGCACAGGCCCCATGTTTGGCGCAGTTAATCATGGACTAAATTGGTACACACAAGTAGCCCGGGAGTTGATGTCTGACGCACTGGCTCCCAACACCAAGAAAGGTCAGCACAACATTCCTTTCTCTTTCGATACCACTGTTATTCTATCTTTCATTGGGTTCTGACACTCTTCTCTACACTTATCTCACAGCACCATCAAGTCTTATCTTTCGGGTATTCAACACTTCATTTCACTTTCTTACCCGGACAGGCCTTCTATTCTATCGGTGCAGGCCATCAAGTTGGCACTCAGAGGAGTGTTGGCCCGTAGCTCCAGAGTCCCGTTTCTTAGGAAACCCATCACCGGCGACATTTTTAGAGCCATGTCTGACATCTTGGACAATAATCCGTTTGGCTTTGAGCGCAGCCTGGTACTGAAGTCCGCCATGTACCTAGCGTTTTATGGTTTTTTATGGCCGGGGGAATTCTCGTGTGTTAGGCAGGGTTCAGCACACTTACACAAAGCTCACTTGAGGTGGCAGGGTTCTTGGTTTGAGGTCTCACATTCCATCACCAAAACATGCCGGTGGGGAGCGGTGCTCAGGTTTTTCCCTTCTGGCAATAAGTGGTGCCCGGTGGCGGTACGGGCACAACTGGCACATTTTCTGAGCGACAAGCCTCCGGAGTCTCCACTGTTGTCTTTCGGTTCAGGTGCCCTAACCACGTCTGTATTCACATCTCATGTCCGCACATTGCTTGGCACGTTGGGGCATAACCCCAGGGAATTTTCAGGACACTCATTTCGCATTGGGGCAGCCTCAGCAGCGTCCAGGCCCAAAGTGTCGGTACATGTGATATAGAAATTGGGTATGTGGCATTCAGATGCTTACTCCACTTATGTCCCAGATCCCTCGCGGGAGATGGCAGAGGCTTTTTGTTATTTAGTGTTATAATTAATAAATTTTGGTTAAACTGCTCTACATGGTGATGTATTTTTTGCCCTCTAAAGGCGGACCCTCGGCGCGGTTTTCAGGCACACCCCAACCGCTATTCTAGCTTCAATTAGGTATCAAGTCACTGTGTGTTGTTAATTAGTGTTGCTCGCGAATATTCGCAATTCGAATTTTATTCGCGAATATCACATATTCGCGAATTCGCGAATATTCGCGAATATAGCGCTATATATTCGTAATTACGAATATTCGTTTTTTTTTTTTTTCACAGTACACATCACAGTGATCATCCCTCTCTGCTTCCAGCTTATGTGGTGTAAGAAGGCTCTAATACTACTGTGTGAGACTGGTGCGCGAATTTTCGCATATGCGAAAATGTGTATATAAGAATTTTCGCATATGCGAATTTTCGCTTGTGTTTATTTTGTATATGCAAATTTTCGCGCACGCGAATATTCGCATATGTGAATATTCGCATATACGAAAATAAAACGAGAACATTACGAATATGCGAATATTCGCGAATATGACGAATATTCGTTCATATATTCGCGAATATTCGCGAATTCGAATATGGCCTATGCCGCTCAACACTATTGTTAATCAAAGTTCTTCCAGGTAACCGCTGGCAGGAGGTAGCAGGTAAGCGCACGTACGGTAATAAGCAATGACCACAAACACATATTTTTCCCTTTGCGTGTATTGGAATCAAAAAAGGAAGGAAAAAAAGCTAATTGGACATAATGTCACACCAAACTCCAAAAATGGGCTGGACAAACTTATTGGCACCCTTAACTTAATATTTAGTTGCACACCCTTTGGAAAAAATATCTGAAATGTGTCTCTTTCTATAACCATCAATAGGCTTCTTACACCTCTCATCCAGAATGTTGGACCACTCTTCCTTTGCAAACTGCTCCAGGTCTCTCTTATTGGAAGGGCACCTTTTCCCAACAGCAATTTTAAGATCTCTCCACAGGTGTTCAATGGGATTTAGATCTGGACTCATTGCTGGCCACTTCAGAACTCTCCAGCGCTTTGTTGCCATCCATTTCTGGGTGCTTTTTGACGTATCTTTGGGGTTATTGTCCGGCTGGAAGACCCAAGATCTTGGACACAAACCCAGCTTTCTGACATTGGGCTGTACAGTGCGACCCAAAATCCGTTGGTAATCCTCAGATTTCACGATGCCTTGCACACATTCAAGGCACCCAGTGCCAGAGGCTGCAAACAACCCAAAACATTATTGAACCTCCACCATATTTCACTGTAGGTACTGTATTCTTTTCTTCGTAGTACTCATTCTGTTTTCGGTAAACAGTAGTAGGCAGTGGTGTAGCTATAGAGGTCGCAACGGTCAGAGGGGGCTTATTCATGCTCCTCCCCCCCTGTCCTCCACGATGTTCCTTTTCCAACCCAACCCCCCCCATCTGTCCTCCATGTTCCTTTCCCCCCTCCGTCATAATGCATGCCAGTGTTTCCCAACCAGGGTACCTTCAGCTGTGGCCAAACTACAACTCCCAGCGTGCCTGGACAGCCAAAGGCTGTCTGGGCATGCTGGAAGTTTTAGTTTGGCCACAGCTGAAGGCACCCTGGTTGGGAAACACTGGCATGCATTATGACGGAGGGGGGAAAGGAACATGGAGGACAGATGGGGGGGTTGGGTTGGAAAAGGAACATCGTGGATGACAGGGGGGGAGGAGCATGAATAAGCCCCCTCTGACCTCCTTTTCCGATACCCCCCTGAAAAAGGAGCATGGAGGAGGGGAGGGTGTTGGGAAAAAGAGCATGGAGGAGGACAGGGAGGGGGAAAAAAGGAGCATGTAGGAGGTTGGGGGTTATAAAAGGAGCATGAAGCGCCGTTCATTTATGGCATGGCTATGAAGTTAGCGCAGGAACTCCTGTGGTCACTTCATAGTAGTTGCGCATAGTGACATCCTCTGACCTCAGAAGCCAGTGTTTTCCAACCATGGTGCATCCAGCTGTTGTAAAACTACAACTCTCAGCATGCCTGGACAGGCAAAGGCTGTCTGGGCATGCTGGGAGTTGTAGTTTTGCAACAGCTGGAGGTGCCATGGTTGAAAACACTGACTTACAGTAAATATCTTAAAGGAGTACTCCGGGATGCAAAAATTGTCATTCAGGCTGCCGACAGTAAAATAATAAATATACATACCTGCTGTCGCTCCCCTGGTGCCTCCAGTAACCCGCTCCGGCCTCCGCTGCTATCCTTTTCCTGGTTGCCGGTGGTTGGTGAGGCATACTGACAATCACCGGCCGCAGCGAAGTCCTGCCTCGGCCGGCAATAGGCTGAGTGACAGTGTGACTCACTGACCACCGGCAACCAGGAAAAGGATTACGGCGGAGGCTGCTCCCCTGGTGCGTATATATATATATATATATATATATATATATATATATATATATATATATATTTATTATTTTACTGCCGGCGTCTGAATGAAAATTTTTGCATCCTGGAGTACTCCTTTAAGTTAGAGAAAAAAAATTATATATAGTGGAAACCTCTCTTATCATAAATCATCCTGTACAGATTAACATTAGGTTAGGGTTACATGTCTGCGGATCCACCGATGACTCTATAGAGTGCCTCCTGCTGTTTTCCCCCCTGTGTGCTGCTCACATCAGCAATCTGCAACTAACAAGCAGCCACATAGGGACCTGCAAGTCACCGTGGGCACATGCAGTGTATTCTGAGACATCGTGTAATGGCAGATTGCTGCTGCAAGCAGGACATGGGGGAAAACAGCTGGAGGCACACTATAGGGTCAAGTCATTGACGGATCAGAAGCAGAGTAACATAGACTACTGATCGGTTACATGTGACCCTACCCTAAGGGTGCGTTCACATGTGCATATTTTTGCTGCATATTTGCTTCAGCAGATTTTGCTGATGTGTGTGCATGTATGATGTGTGTATGTACTGTATGTATGATGTATGAATGATGTGTGTGTATGTATGAATGTGTGTAAACAAGATGTATGTAGGATGTGTGTATGTACTGTATGTATGATGTACGAATGTGTGTAAACAAGATGTATGTATGATGTGTGGAGATGTATTCTGTGGGGGGGGATCTGGAGGCAATGGGTGTATGTATGATATGTGTGTATGATATGTGTGTGTATGATGTGTGTGTATGTATGTATTATGTATGTGTGTGTATGTACTGTATGAATGATGTGTGTGTATGTACTGTATGAATGATTGTGTGTTGAATGTATTATGTATGTGTGTGTATGTACTGTATGAATGATGTGTGTGCATGTACTGTATGAATGATGTGTGTACTGTATGTGGCAGTATTATATTCAGGGGGTACAGTGAATGGCAGTAATATATTCAGGGGGTACAGTAGGAGGCAGTATTATATATAGGGGTACAGTAGTTGGCAGTATTATGTTCAGGGGGTACAGTAGGAGGCAGTATTATATTCAGGGGGTACAGTAGGAGGTAGTATTATATATAGGGGTACAGTCGTGGCAGTATTCAGGGGGTGCAGTAGGAGGCAGTTTTATATTCAGGGGGTACAGTCGTGGCAGTATTCAGGGGGTGTAGTAGGAGGCAGTTTTATATTCAGGGGGTGCAGTAGGAGGCAGTTTTATATTCAGGGGGTACAGTAGGAGGCAGTATTATATTCAGGGGGTACAGTAGTTGGCAGTATTATATTCAGGGGGTAAAGTGGGTGGCAGTATTATATTCAGGGGGTACAGTAGGAGGCAGTATTATATTCAGGGGGTACAGTAGGAGGCTGTATTATATTCAGGGGGTACAGTAGAAGGCAGTATTATAATCAGGGGCTACAGTAGGAGGCAGTATTATATTCAGGGGGTACAGTAGGAGGCAGTATTATATTCAGGGGGTAAAGTAGGTGGCAGTATTATATTCAGGGGGTACAGTAGCAGGCAGTATTATATTCAGGGGGTAGAGTAGGAGGCAGTATTATATTCAGGGGTACAGTATTGAGGCAGTATTATTTTCAGGGGTACAGAAGGTTGCAATATTATATTCAGGGGTACAGTAGGAGGCAGTATTATATTCAGGGGATACAGTGTGTGTCAGTATTATATTCAGGGGATACAGTGTGTGGCAGTATTATTTTCAGGGGGTACAGTAGGAGGCAATATTATATTCAGGGGTACAGTAGGAGGCAGTATTATATTCAGGGGGTACAGTAAGAGGCAGTATTATATTCAGGGGATACAGTGTATAGACATATTATATTCAGGGGTACAGTGTGTGGCAGTCTTATATTCAGGGGGTACAGTAGGAGGCAGTATTATATTCAGGGGGTACACTAGGAGGCAGTATTATATTCAGGGGGTACAGTAGGAGGCAATTTTTCGCACCGGGGCCCTGGGGTTTCTAGCTACGCCCCTGGTAGAAGGATATGCTTTACAAAAAAAGCTTTATCTTGGTCTCATCTGTCCTCAAGATGTTTTCCCAGAAGGATTTTGGCTTACTTAAGTTCATTTTGGCAAAATGTAGTCTTGCTTTTTTATGTCTCTGTGTCAGCAGTGGGGTCCTCCTGGGCCTCCTGCCATACCGTATCATTTCATTTAAGTGTCGACGGATAGTTCGCTCTGACACTGATATCCCCCCCCCCCCCCCCCCCCCCGCCTGCAGGACAGCTTGAAAATCTTTGGAAATTGTTTGGGGCTGCTTATCCACCATCCGGACTATCCTGCGTTGACACCTTTCATCAATTTCTCTCTTCTGTCCATGCCCAGGGAGATTAGCTACAGTGCCATGAGTTGCAAACTTCTTGATATTGTTGCGCACTGTGGACAAAGGCAAATCTAGATCTCTGGAGAGGGACTTGAGATTGTTGATATGTTTCCACAATTTTGTCCTCATACAGTTCTCTTCTCCTCTTTCTCTTGTCCATGCTTAGTGTGGCACACACAGACGCACAATGCAAAGACTAAGTAAACTTCTCTCCTTTTTATTTCCTCTCAGCTGTGATTTTTATATTGACCCCACCTGTTACTTGCCCCAGGTGAGTTTAAAGGAGCATCACATGCTTGAAACAATCTTATTAATCCACAATTTTGAAAGGGTGCCAATAATTTTGTCCAACCCTTTTTTGGAGTTTGGTGACACTATGTCCAATTTGCTTTTTTTCCTCCCTTTTTTTTGTTAAGCTCCAATACACACAAAGGGAATAAACATGTGTATAGCAAAACATGTTACTGCAATCCTGTTCTGTGAGAAATAATTCATTTTCTAGAAAAATCTCAGGGGTGCCAACATTTACGGCCATGACTGTAGTAGTAAATGTTCAACTCAATATTCCTTTACAAATCATTTTTCCATGGAAATTACAGAATGTGGGCAGAGAAGAGTAAACCGTTCTTTCTGAACATTTTCAAAACATCAAGGCTTCATAGAAATAAAAATGTATCACTTGACTATTCCAGTTTCCCTGCAGCAAATAAATATCTGTGAATGATACAATTATCATTATGTCTTTATCACATAACTTAAGAATATGATTTTCTAGATCAAAAGTTAGACTATTGACAGTAGAGAACTTGAATGAGTTTACAGCAGTAAATTGGTAAAGACTGGTGAAGAGCATTGTCACAAAACATGGATATTCATGGATTTTCCGTTCCATTCAGATAAGCACACTAGAAACATTATTTTGCCCCCCTACTGAACTATGAAGATTGCATGGAATAACGAATAGTAGACTCAATTATCCCAACAGGAATCTAGATTGAAGATTCCATTGTGTGGTTTCTGTGTGTTTTTTTCTTCTTCACATTATAGTGCTATTTACTATGGGAATAGCTAAGATTTTCTTTTTTTCAAACACTTGCAAACAGAACAGTTTAAATGTTTACCTATTATTAAGAAACAAATTAAAACATATAAAGGGGTTATCCAACATAAGGTGACTTTAGTACTTACGTGCCAGACAGTAATGGACATGTTTAGGAAGGATCTGTGCTTGTGTTGGGGTTAAATGGCTGTGTTGTGTATACACCATAACCCTGTTGCTTTCTTTTTATGAAATGGCTATTTCCAGTTTCCAGGAGCAGTACGGGATAAGTAATGTAATGTATGTACACAGTGATCTCCCCAGCAGAATAGTGAGTACAGCTCTGGAGTATAATACAGGATATAACTCAGGATCAGTACAGGATAAATAATGTAATGTATGTACACAGTGACCTCACCGGCAGAATAGTGAGTACAGCTCTGGAGTATAATACAGGATATAACTCAGGATCAGTACAGGATAAGTAATGTAATGTATGTACTCAGTGACCTCACTAGCAGAATAGTTAGTATAGTGAGTGGGGTCACTGTATGAAACTACATTACTTACCCTGTACATGGGTTTACATTATTAGTGTCTATACTGTATACCAGCTGAAATAAATAGAAAGAAAAAAGACCGGGGAACGGCGCCTCGTGTATTACCCTTAAACACAAACAGCAAGTGTAAATGTGGGAGAAACCCACGGCACTTATAGGTGGCTGCTCACCAGATGTAAATAGAAGTAACGCATATCAACCCATATAGGGGTACTCACTGATGTCCAAAGGAGGGCTGCAAGCCGGAGGTCACAGGCACATACGTCCTGACGCAGTCATCAAACAGAAAATGGGAAAGAACCTCATTCATCCAGGCGCTGCCGGTTAGGTCATCAGGTGCACAAAATGATGCAATGTATACCTTGGAATATTGTATACATGAAAGTTTATTAAAAAATAATAAACAACATACAGATTACGCGTTTCGAGGGTGACTCCCCTCTTCCTCAGATCAGGTGTGCTGTCATACAACAAACAGGTAAGTATTTATGTGAAAAAAGGGCGCCAAAACACCTAAGGGGGCGTGGCCAGGAAGTGGGATGTAACCAAAAAGCAAGTGTAAACAGATAAAGTAAGAAAAAAAAAAAGGAATACAAAAACTAAAATGTTGTTTTAATAGCATGAGACATATGTCTAACTAAAATATAGCAAAGAGATCCTGGGATCGTGACGTTTCAGGATCTCCGTATCTGTTGGCAGAGAAAGCAGGCCAATGCGCACGCTCCTGATGACCTAACCGGCAGCGCCTGGATGAATGAGGTCCTTTTCCATTTTCAGTTTGATGTATACTATATACCAGTATTTCCTAACTAAAGTGCTTCCAGCTGTTGAAAAACTACTACTTTTGCAACAGCTGGAGGCACCCTGGTTGGCCCCTCTTTATATTGTATCAGTGCCCCATTATACAGTAGCCCGATCCCCCCCTCCCCGTATTACATACACTGTGTACAGATACACACTCACACACATTCACTTTATATATTCATACACAAGCACATTACATAGACACACAGATACACACATACATATATATCTACACACACATGCTCACACACATATGTACATGTAGGGACACTTGCTTAAAAAAAAAAAAAAAAAAATATTCTTTATTCAGTCACCATCTTCTTTGTAGATCTTTCCCCTGTGCAAAGTCACGGCAGCCAGGGCCGGACTGGGACCAAAAATTGGCCCGGGCATACTAGAATATGCAGCCCATTTATTTTTTGGTGGGGTCCCAGCAGTCAGACCCCCACCAAAATAAAATGGGCTGCATAGTCTAAAACCCCCAGGTTGATCTCCAGCTGTTGTAAAGCTACAACTCCCATCATGTCTGGAGCCTCAGGCATTATGGGATTTGTAGTTTTGTATCAGCTGGAGACCACAGATTGGAGTACAGTGTCACCCATCATCACTGCAGGACTTAAAAGTGACTACAGCAGTGATGGGACAGTTAGGAGAATACACAAGGATATCACTGATCTGAGTGACGTCTTCTCTGTTGGTCCAGATATCAGGTCTTCTTCCAGCTCCATCTTCTCTGTAGATTCTGACGCCCGGACATCATTGGTTCCTCACTATGTCAGCAGATCCTCTGTATGAAGACAATGATTATTATAACTCTACCAAATACTATGACATCTGAAAATGATTCTGCCATACACTGTACCCCCGAATATAAAACAACCTTCCACTGTACCCCTGAATATAATACGGCCACACACTTTACCCTCTGAATATAATACTGCCAACCACTCTGCCCTGAATAATATACAGCCAACCACTGTACCCCTGAATATAATACTGCCAACCACTGTACCCCTGAATAATATACAGCCAACCACTGTACCCCTGAATATAATACTGCCAACCACTGTACCCCTGAATATAATACGGCCACACACTTTACCCTCTGAATATAATACAGCCAACCACTGTACCCCTGAATAATATACAGCCAACCACTGTACCCCTGAATATAATACTGCCAACCACTGTACCCCTGAATAATATACAGCCAACCACTGTACCCCTGAATATAATACTGCCAACCACTGTACCCCTTAATATAATACTGCCAACCACTGTACCCCTTAATAATATACAGCCAACCACTGTACCCCTGAATAATATACAGCCAACTACTGTACCCCTGAATATAATACAGCCCACCACTGTACCCCTGAATATAATACTGCCAACCACTGTACCCCTGAATGTAATACGACTAACCACTATACCTCTGAATATAATACTGCCAACCACTGTACCCCTTAATAATATACAGCCAACCACTGTACCCCTGAATAATATACAGCCAACTACTGTACCCCTGAATATAATACAGCCCACCACTGTACCCCTGAATATAATACAGCCAACCACTGTACCCCTGAATGTAATACGACCAACCACTGTACCCCTAAATTTAATATGACCACACATTGTACCCCTAAATATAATACTGCCAACCACTTTACCCCTGAATATAATACGGCCAAACACTGTACCCCTGAACATAATATGGCCACACACTGTTTCTTCTGTATGGCAGAATCCCCCCCCCCCCTGTACTTTCCTCACCCAGACTCCAAATTCCCCCCAAGACCCATCTTTCCCCTCCTCCTTCAAACCCCTAAGGGCTCGTCCACACTGCAACCGGTGGAATGTCCGCCTTCTGCAGGCGCTGCTGGCAATGCATTCTGGGTGAATTCTGACCACAGATTGAACATTCTAATGGTTGGACGTCCATTCCAATGGCAGAATTGCCCTGTAGTAATTCCGCAATGTGCACATTGCATTAGTATCCCGAAATTTCGCTGGCAGAATGTCCACGGTGTGGATGAGCCCTAAGTCCCCCCAGACCCATCTCTACCCTCTTCTTTCAGACACTTAAATCCCCCCAGACACATCTGCCTCCTCCAGATCCCTAAGTCCTCATTTACACCCCTCTGCTCTCCAGACCCCTAAGTCCCCCTTTAGAAAAGGGTCGCCACCTTTCTTGGAAAAAAATATCGGCCATGCTGATTAGCATAATTCATTTTATATGCGTGACATCACAGGATGCACATATGCAGGGAAATTTCATCCTATTCTGACCCCTATAACTTTTTTATTTCTCCTTTTTTATTTACGTCCTGTATAAGGTAATTTTTTTTGCACCCCGATCTGTAGTTTTTAACGGTTCCATTTTTGTTTTGATGTGGCCTTTTGATCGCCTTCTTTTGTCTTTTTGATTCAATTCTGGAGTTGCAGTTAGTTACTAACTACAATCCCCAGCATGCCCTGATACAGCCTGTGGCTCAGCAGCTGCCCCAAACAAAAACTACAACTCCCAGCATGTTGGACTATATAGTAGAATACAGTATGGGTCAGTGTTTCCCAACCATGCGTGTCTCCAGCTGTTGCAAAACTACAACTCCCAGCATGTTTGACTATGAAGTAGTATATAGCATGGGTCAGTGTTTCCCAACCAGGGGTACCTCCAGCTTTTGCAAAACTGCAACTCCCAGCATGCCCAGACAGCCAACAGCTGTCTGGGCATGCTGGGAATTGTAGTTTTGCAACAGCTGGAGGCACTCTGGTTGGGAAACAATGGTATAGTATATGGTGCAACATGCAGGGAGTTATAGGATTGGTTGGATAAATACCGGCCAGGTGGCAACCCTACTTTAGACCCCTAAGTTCCCCCCAGACCCCTCTGCTCCCTCTGCTCCTGTACATTCCTTTGCCCCTTCCTAGACCCCTTTGCCACCACTCCTTTGCACTGTTCTGTCCATCCACAGACCCCCTCCTTCACAATCTTTTGACCCCTGACCCCTCTGTTTTAACACCCCCCCCTGTTTACCTTTCCAGGCTGCAGGTGACACAAGGCAGGCTGTATATCATGTCGGGGCGGGCTGCTGGTCACGCCTGGCTGCTCCTGTAGTGATTACAGCTCCGAGCTTCCCTCCTGCTCAGAGCGAACAGCTGGGGCAGGGAGCACGCCTGCGCACAGACTTCTGCTACTCTTAAAGTAGCAGTGTCCCGACCCCCTGTCCCGGCCTAAAAAACTTGGGACCGGAGGACCGGCCCTGAGCGAGGTCCCCTTCTGCGTGCCTGCGAAGGGGACCTTGCAGAGGACAGATCGGCCCCTCAACATACGATGGTAATTCGTTCCAAACGAGCCATCGTTTGTCGAATCCATCGTATGTTGAGGGATTCGTGCAATGTAAAGTATAGGAAGCTGTACTCACCTGTCCCCGCCGCTCGCGATGGTGTCCCCGCCGCTCCCGATGGTGACCTTGGGCCTCCGCTGGGCTCTCCTGGTCATCTCCGGTCCTCTGCTGGGCTCTCCTGGTCTTCTCCGGTCCTCCGCTGTCTTCTCCGGTCCTCCGCTGTCTTCCGCAAGGCCTTACTGGGCCTGCGTAGCGACGTCATTACGCCGCTACGTACGCCATTCCTATTGGATGACGTGCGCAGCAGCGCATTGACGTCATCGGAGAGGGTCGAGAAGACACGGGAAGACCAGCGCTGGACCCAGAGGGCACCCCGGAGCATCGTGGAGGGGTAAGTAATACTTACCACACCACACGGGGAACATTAAGCTGCTATCTGTCAACAGCTTAAACATTTTGCGCTGCCGGATAGCACTTAATGCGATGGCCCCGACATAAAAAAGCATTGTATGTTGATGCTGACATCGACATGCGATGGCCTCTGAGAGGCCATCGTATGTCAATTTGATCATATGTCTGGGCCATCGTAGGTCGGGGGGTCACTGTATATAAAAAAAAATTTAAAGATTAAAAAAAAAAAAAGTCCAGGGCAGCTGACATTCGAGGCCTATGTGCTAACATCCGGGTCCCCGGCCCGGGATGAAATGAACTAGTGACGCCCCTGCTCTGTAGCACAGTCAAATAAAAAAAAAGAATGATAGAAAACTCCTTTAACTTGTGAAACAAAAGCACTGCAATACACCCTACTTAAAGCTATGCATAATGTAGCACAGCAATTTTTTTCAGCTAGGCACATATCAGTATTGCTAGAATAAGTCCCCAAGGCTTCCTTAAAACAAATATATTCAGCCTTCCAATTGTAATGCAAGTTAAAGTTAAATATGTATGACTGAGATAACAAAAATATAAGGCCTCGTGCAGTCTGCTAAAGATTAACATGACGTAGTATGCCTTTACATGAATGCAAACCTCAAAGGCACACCACAGGTTCATTTATTCTATGTGTTCTTTTTATTCTAATCCCTTTTATTCTATATGCCAGTGGGTACAGTTGTTAGCAGTCCAGTATAGTTATGTAAAAATTCAAGTAAAAAAAAAAGTAAAATGAGTAATAGAGTTGTCATCTTGGGCAAGGAGGCAGCCTGATAATTTCTTTAACCCCTTAAGGACTCATTTTCCCCTTAAAGGTGTATTCCAGAAAAAAACATTATATATATATATATATATATATATATATATATATATATATATATATATATATATATATATATCTCAACATATCAACTGGCTACAGAAAGTTAAACAGATTTGTAAATAGAAAAATTAGAATACTTGAAACACCGGCGCTATGGAAAAAAGGCTGTAGCTGCTCAAACACCTCTAAATGGCTCCCTGTTATAATTTTTGGATTTAAAAAAATGAAACAACTTTTTTTGGTGGTGTTAGGCCTAATACATATGAGTATATGTAGATTTCCATTTCTAGATTGTAATATAGAATAGGTAGTTTCTATAGTGCTAGACAGTTTAAATGGCAATGATTTACTGGTTATATATTCAGTGGTTTAATTGTTATAGGTATAATAGAGTTATTCTTCACCTTATGTCCGTTCCTGCTGCTCCTGAGATCTGCGCGATGTCCTGGTTACTGTATGTTCGTACGCTGGGAGACTACCGCGGCCGGTGGCGTCTACAACCAGCTTCCGCATGAGCTAAAGGTAAGAGCCAAAGACCTCCGGGGGTGAGTGACGTCATTACGGTTACCAACACGGGTCAACCTTGGTCTAACGCATTTTGGAAAATGCGATTTCCTTCCTCAGAGATGGTGTCCGCCGATCTTGAACTTCCTTATATACTACAGGTCCCAACAGGTTCCCCATAATGGGCAGGTTTATGTTGTTTAACGTCCGTTTTAGCAAATCCCTGTTATTGTTAAGGGGTCTGTATATGTCTAATGCCCGTTATTGCTCTCCTATATATAATGTGCGTTAATCCTCTTAATATTTATTTACATCTTGTATTTTCCTTAATGTAATCACAAAGAGAGGGGGTTGTTTATATACTGAAGGTGAATCTTACTTAGACTGCCTGTATCCCATATTTCCGCCTAATTTTTTTGCTGAATGTCACATGTAATGGTCCTCAAAAGCCGCATCTTATGAACTGGGTTTGAAGGTCCACAAAATACATTTTTCATGCTATGTTCAAAATGTTTAATACTTATTTTGGGAATGAAAAAAGTTCAAAATCCATGTTAAGTGGTTGTGGGACCATATTTTCCATATCAAAGATCCATTTACCCTCTGCCTGTGACATTTGTGATATGTAATCACCCCTTGTCCAATGTTTCCTTATTTCCTCCACTCCAAATAATTTTGATCCCTTACAAACCGATTGGTGATTCTCCACATAGTGTTTGGAAAGGGGATGTCACAGAAATTTTTGCTCAATGTTATATACATGTTCCCTGATTGGTTCTTTCAAGATTATTTTTGTCCGGATGAAATATAATTTTCCACAGAGGCATTCGATGCAATACACTACTCCTTTAATTTACAGTTGATGTGTGTTTTGATTTTTTTTCTCTCAAACACTGTTACTTGTTATTTTTTCCTATAAAATTGATATGTTCTGAAGATAAATGAAAATAATGATTAAAAAAATATTCCGCTGCTGATCTACCTTTTTCATGATTTATAACCGTGTATAAATCATGAAAAAGGTAGATCAGCAGGGGAATATTTTTAAAATCTTTATTCTCATTTATCCTCAGAACATCCACACCCACATTTTTTTTTACATATGAGGGGAACTTTTATTTATAACAGTGGGGGACTACAATGGGTACAAAATTTGCGCCCAGTTACTCAAAGTTGTATGTGGGGCACTGGGAGAAAGAGTCTATTTTCCTAGAAGGCACCCTTACTACTGGCCTAGTATTATGGAAGCGTTTTATTGACGACATTGCTTTTATCTGGAAAGGACCAGAGGAGAGTCTTAAAACCTTTTTAACAAATTTAAATAAAAATGATTTTTATTTGAACATTTCACCGGTAATAAGTCACACTGAAATTAACTTTTTAGATGTCCCTATTTATATCAAGGAGGGCCAACTACGCACAAAATCATATTCCAAACCCACTGACTGTAACAGCTTTATCAAAATGGACAGATGTCAGTTTGTACGCATTAAAAGAAACTGCATGGAACCTCAAGAATACGAAAAAGGAAGCAAGAAAAATGCAGAGTAAATGTGAAAGGAAAGGATACAATAAAGATACCCTGGAACTAATAGCAAATGAAGCTTCCAAATTAGACAGAAAGGAACTACTAAAAGATAAAAATAAGGTTAAGGAACCCGAAAATACAGAAGGTAAAATAAAAGTCCCTTTCATTACAACTTATAATAGCCACAGTTTCCTTTAAAAAAAAAAATAATAATTAAAAGACACTGGAACATCCTGCAGGGGGACCGGACAATAGAGGATACATTACCAGCATGCCCCTCGTTTATTTTTAAGAAAACAGCAAATCTGGGAAACATGGTGGCACCCACAGTAATGAAAAAAAGCAGCAAAATAGTCTTTAAAAAAACAGGATTTTTCCATGCCATGCCTGTAAATGCTGTAACATAATATGGGGGAAAAATCCCACCCTAAAAATAACAAGTAACAGTGTTTGGGAGAAAAAAAATCAAAACCCACATCAACTGTAAATCAAAAGGAGTAGTGTATTGCATCTAATGCCCCTGTGGAAAATTATATATCGGCCGGACAAAAAAAATGTTAAAAGAACCAATCAGGGAACATGTATATAACATTGAGTGAAGATTTCTGGGAGATCCCCTTTCCAAACACTATGTGGAGAATCACCAATCAGTTTTTAAGGGATCAAAACTTTTTGGAGTGGAGGAAAGAAACAAACATTGGAGAGGGGGTGATTACATATCACAAATGTCACAGGCAGAAAGTGAATGGATCTTTGATATGGACACTATGGTCCCACGCAGGCTTAACATGGATTTTGAACTTTTTCCTTCTAAAATAATCATTAAACATACTGAAAATAGTATATAAAATATGTCTTTTGTGGACCTTCAAACCCAGTTCATAAGATGCAGCTTTTGAGAACCATTACATGCAGCCTTCAGCAACAAATATTAGCGGAAATATGGGATACAGGCAGTCTAAGTAAGATTCCCCTTCAGTATATAAACAACCCCCTCTCTTTGTGATTACATTTAGGAAAAATACTAAAACATACAAAGTACTGCAGTAAAACACATGATCTATATACATATTAAGAGGAATAACACACGTTATATATAGGAGAGCAATAACGGATGTTAGACATATACAGACCCGTCAGCAATAACGGGGATTTGCTAAAACGGACGTTAGACAAAATAAATCTGCCCATGATGTGGAACCTGCTGGGACCTGTAGTATATAAGGAAGTTCAAGACCAGTGGACACCATCTCTGAGGAAGGAAATCACACTTTCCGAAACACATTAGACCAAGTTTGACCCGTGTTGGTAACCAGAGTGACGTCACTCACCACCGGAAGTCTTAGGCACTTACTTTTAGCTCATGCTGAAGCTGGTTGTAGACGCCGCCGGCCGGGACAGTCTCCCAGCGCACGAACATACAGTAACCAGGACATTGTGCAGATCTCAGGAGCAGCAGGAATGGACGAGGAGAAACAGCAGCACACGGACATAAGGTGAAAAATTACTCTACTATACCTATAAAAATTAAACCACTGAAGATATAACCAGTAAATCATTGCCATTTAAACTGTCTAGCACTATAGAAACTACCTATTCAATTTTACAATCTAAAAACGGAAATCAACATATATACATATGTATTAGCGCTAACACCACCAAAAAAGTTTTCTCAGATTTGTAAATTACTTCTGTTAAAAAATCTTATCCTTCCAGTAGTAGTAAACTGAAGTAAACTGAAATTGAGCTGTTCTTTTCTGTCTGACAACAGTGCTCTCTGCTGACACCTCCACTTGTCTCTGTACTGTCTAGAGTAGAGGCAAATCCCCGTAGCAAACCTCTGATGCTTTGGACAGTTCCTGAGACAAGCAGAGGTGTCAGCAGAGAGCACTGTTGTCAGAAAGAAAAGAACAACTAAACGGGACCTTAAGTACCAGGACGTCAGGGCATACCTGTATGCCCTGCGTCCTTAAGGTTTTAAAGGGGTTATCCACTATAAGGTGATTTTAGTATGTATCTACCAGACAGTAATGGACATGCTTAGGAAGGATCCATGCTTTTCTTGGTGCTAAATGGCTAGTGTGAGGTCCCTTTTCTCCCTCATACACATCAGCCATCCCATCCATTGAAGCACTGCTTCATGCTTAGTTGTAAATAATAGACCAGTGTTTTCTAACCAGGGTGCCTCCAGCTGTTGCAAAAATGCAATTAACTGCAGAACAATCTCTTTTCCTCCCAGCGGTCGCTCTACCCATTGAAGCAGACATGCTCCCTGTCATTACCTGAATTGCGATGTAATGTCTCAGGTCACACTACAACCGGAGAAAACATTGAGACATTGGGGCAAAAATCACATAAGAATTGCGAAACTACCATCACACACAGGTACAGAAACTACATTTTGAACTAGACTAACTTTACAGTCCCTGTAGCATAGTCAAATAAATAAAATAAAAATACTGGAATATCCCTCTAAATTGAACCTATGGTTTTCTAGCAAAATCCTAGAATGGGCCAGTGTTAAAGGGGTATTCCAGGCCAAAACTTTATATATCAACTGGCTCCGGAAAGTTAAACAGATTTGTAAATTTCTTCTATTAAAAAATCGTAATCCTTCCAATAGTTAATAGCTTCTGAAGTTGAGTTGCTGTTTTCTGTCTAACTGCTTTCTGATGACTCACGTCCCAGGAGCTGTGCAGCTCCTATGGGGGTATTTTCCCATCATGCACAGATCCCGGGACGTGACATCATCATTGAGCAGTTAGACAGAAAACTTCAGAAGCTAATAACTATTGGAAGGATTAAAATTTTTTAATAGAAGTAATTTACAAATCTGTTTAACTTTCCGGAGCCAGTTGATATATAAAAAAAGTTTTGGCCTGGAATACCCCTTTAAAGGGGCACTCCATTGGAAAACATTTATTTTTTTTAAATCAACTGGTGCCAAAAAGTTAAACAGATTTGTAAATAACTTCTATAAAAAAAATCTTAATCCTTCCTGTACTTATCAGCTGCTGTATGTTCCACAGGAAGTTCTTTTCTTTTTGAATTTCCTTTCTGCCTGACCACAGTGCTCTCTGCTGACACCTCTTTCCATTTTCAGAACTGTCCAGAGTAGGAGCAAATCCCCATTGAAAATCTATCCTGCTCTGGACAGTTCCTTAAATGGACAGAGGTGTCAGCAGAGAGCACTGTGGTCAGACTGGAAAGAAATTCTAAAAGAAAATAAATTCCTGTGGATCATAACAGCAGCTGGAAGGATTAAGTTTTTTTAATAGAAGTAATTTACAAATCTATTTAACTTTCTGGCACCAGTTGATTTAAAAAAAATAAGAAGTTTTCCACGGGAGTACCCCTTGAACTTTCTGGCACCAGTTGATTAAATTTTTTTTTTTCCAGTGGAGTACCCCTTTAAGTACACAATCATATGTACAGACTGGATATTTGATAAAGGGGGTTGTCCTTTGGATGGACAATGAATATCAGATCATTAGGGGTTCAACATACTGTCACCCCAACCAGGTCAGCTGACTAATGGCACTGCAGCACTTTACAAGTTATTTGCCAGGTGCAGCTCTGCACATCTGTAGTAGTTGCACCTGGTATCACAGCTTAAACTAATTGCTTAAATGAGACTCTATTGTAATGAGCTTCAATATCAACCAGAGCCAAAAATATGATAAACAGTAAAGGGAACAAGGCCTGGCACCTTCAGTGAGATGACATGGCAGGGGTGCAAATTATTGGAACCCCACTGATATGGTATTGATAACCATTAATATTGTAGTCCTGGAAAACTTTATAGAAGGGTTTATGCAACAAAAATTAATTTAGCCTTCACAAGGTCTATTGGGATAAAAAGGGGACTTGCAGTATTTCATAAAGGAAGGAGATTGGGTGTTATTTTCTGTAGTGCCCATTTAAGATGCTCTAACCTAAAGAGATCTTTCCAGGTGGCAGTGTGGTGTCCCCGAGTGGAACATCCTTGTCTACCTGCTGTGTCGGGTGGATGTTATGGTATTGCTTCTGCCATCCAAACCTGTGTATTAATGTGATTTGTCATGAAAAAAGCCCATATGATGTTTCTCACTTTTTGGTGCTATTGTATCTTTAATGATATGTGAAGGGTTAGCATTATTTATTTCCGGCGCTCGGAGACAGAATACCACTATATTGGAGTTGTGGTAAGTGATGACATCCTGCAGGAGAATTACATCCTGCAGGAGTATTACACTACTTCCATGCACTCTGCACTCCTGGCATCACAAACATTTTCTCTTGCAATCACGTATCCAATCCAAGTGTACACCAAACACCATTCATTCACGGTAACACAGCAGTTCCCCTTAAGGGTAGGGTCCCACGTAAGGGATCTGCTGTGTAATTTACGCTGCAGATCCACCGGTGACCCTACCCTAAGGAGTGCCTCCAGCTGTCAGACCAACAACCCACCCGTCCTGCTCAATCCAGCTGCTACAAGCAGCCACATGGGGACTCTCAGGTCCTGTCTGGCTGCTCGTAGCGGTGGATTGCCAGACACGGGGGGAGGTTGGTTAACCCCTTAAGGACCCGTGCTTTTTCCATTTTTTTCATTTTCAATTTTTCCTCCTTAACTTTAAAAAATCATAACTCTTTAAAATTTTCACCTAAAATTCTATATGATGGCTTATTTTTTGCGTCACTAATTCTACTTTGTAATGACATTAGTCATTTTACCCAAAAATCTATGGTGAAATGGGAAAAAAAATCAATGTGCGACAAAAATTATGAAAAAACACTATTTTGTAAGTTTTGGGGGGCTTCCGTTTTTACGCAGTACATTTTTCGGCAAAAATTATACCATATATTTATTCTCTAGGTCCATACGGTTAAAATGATACCCTACTTATATAGGTTTGATTTTGTATCACTTCAGAAAAAAATCATGAATACATGCAGGAAAATTTATACTTTTAAAATGGTCATCTTCTGACCCCTATAACTTTTTTATTTTTCTGTGTTCAGGGCACTATGAGGGCTCATTTTTTGCGCCGTGATCTGAAGTTTTTAGCGGTACCATTTTTGTTCTGATCAGACTTTTTGATCCCTTTTTATCCACTTTTTTGTGGTATAAAAAGTGATCAAAAATGCGCTATTTTGGACTTTGGAATTTTTTGGCGCGTACGCCATTGAATGTGAGGTTTAAAAAGCGGTATATATTTATAATTCGGACATTTCCGCATGTGACGATACCACATATGTTTATTTTTATTTTTATTTACACTGTGTTTTTTTTTTACTCTTGGAAATGCCGGGTGATTCAAACTTTTATTAGGGGAAGGGATAATTGAAAGGGTTAATGATTTTTTTACACTTTTCTTATGCAATATTATAGCTCCTATAGGGGGGGCTATAACATTGCATTAACTGATCTTTTACACTGATTGATCCATCTCCATAGGAATGGATCAATCAGTGTGTTTGGCGATTGAATGCTCAAGCCTGGATCTCAGGCTTGAAGCATTCAATCAGCAATCGAACTGCAGGAAGGAAGGTAAGAGACCTTCCTCCTGTGCTACAGCTGTTCGGGATGCCGCGATTATACCGCGGCGATCCCGAACAGCTCCCTGAGCTAACCGGCACTTTTTACTTTCACTTTTAGCCGCGTGGCTCAGCTTTGAGCGCGTGGCTAAAGGGTTAATAGCGCGCGGCACCGCGATCAGTGCCGCGCGCTATTCGAGGCGGGTCCCGGCTTCACTATGACGCCGGGCCCGCCGAAATATGATGCGGGGTCACCGTGTTACCCCACGTTATATCGCAGGACCGGGACCCAGGACGTACTCATACGTCCTGTGTCCTTAAGAGGTTAAAGGGGTACTCTGGTGGAAAACTTTTTTTTTTCTTAAATCAAGTGGTGCCAGAAACTTATTAGCTGCTGAATACTACAGAGGAAATTCTTTTCTTTTTCTCTGCTGAAATCACGAGCACAGTGCTTTCTGCTGACATCTCTGTCCATTTTAGGAACTGTCTAGAGCAACATATGTTTGCTATGGGGATTTTCTCCTACTCTGGACAGTTCCTGCTCTGTGCTCCTGATGTCAAGAGAGAGCTCTGTGTTCCAAAAAGAGAAGAATTTCCTCTGTAGTATTCAGGAGCTAATAAGTACTGGAAGGATTAAGATTTTTTAATAGAAGTCATTTACAAATCTGTTAAACTTTCTAGCACCAGTTGATTTAAAAAGAAAACGTTTTTCACCCCTTTAACAGCTGGAAGCACACTAGAGGGTTAAGTCACCGGCCATGTCGGAAGTGTGTTGGCATGATCTTCTCATGCGGCCGCCACCTCCAGGCTGTGTCATTCAGCCACTATATGGTCTCCTCAGTATTCCGCCACCTCCTGGCTGTGTCATTCTGCCACTATATGGTCTCCTCACGCTGCTTCCAACTCCAGGCTGTGCCATTCAGCCACTTTATGGTCTCCTCATGCTGCCGCCAACTCCAGGCTGTGTCATTCAGTCATTCAGTCATTGTGTCATTCTTAGAGTTCACAACAGGCGGATTTGTTACAGACTTTTTTGGGATTAAAAAATCAGTTCAATTTATCTAAATGATGATATTTCAGATCAATAGGACAGTTCCAGAAAAATTATGCAACAAATCTGCCTTACAGTAGACATAGACTTACTTAATATCTGGCAGCCTTCCAATTTAAACTGCTGGTGCATAAATCTACAGTGCTGTGCAGTTATGACATTAACATACAGTATCGACACTCATATGCATGTTTAACTAGTATTGTATATTTTCTATTCCAGGAACACCTAGTTGAAGCAGATGGAGTAAAATGTTAATGACGTTCATCAAAATAATTCTTTATCCCTAGAGAGGCAGCTCTGCCAAACATGATTAAAAATCTGGACTAATTGGCCGAGTACAGAAAAGAATCCTAATATATGGAAGGTATAAGAGAGTGACTTGCATTGTTGAAATCAAATTTAATGATAAGTGAATATTATAAATCATTGAAGACTCAGAAAGGTGAGAAACATGTTTAAATATTTATTTACTAGTTAATGTGGTTTTATAATATCATAAATATAAATGTGTTCCTCCAGGTTGTTTTCCTAAACTTCAAAGCTTCTAAGCTGGGAAAAACGTACAATGTCGGTTTCACACTGCGTAAAAAATGAGTGTGCATTTGGCTTACGCCCACATTTTCAGCCATTTTTTTTGCCACAATATTACAGCTGAAAAATGCTGTATAAACTGGCATCACATTTATCAGTTGTGTGGCTGAGAAACGTTGTGTGGCCTAAAAATGAATGTGGTTTTACAACAGATTGTTGCGAATTAAAGCTTATCTATATACTGTATATAAAACTCAATGGCCCTGATTTACTAAGAGTGGAGTGTCGGTTTGTGTTTCTTTTCTGTGTTTTCAACCTTTTTTTCACTTGGTATTTACTAATCTGTCGCACTTTTCCCGATATTTTTAGTCGCAGGGAAAAATGGTAGGTTGACGTCCTGCCATGGGATTTTACACATCTGGCCACAGGATGTCCTGCACTTATCTATGGGCTATTAGTGTACCCTGTATCACATTCTGTTGTATTTGATGGCTCCCTAGATCATCACACCAGCAGTTGTGACACAACAAAGGCAAGATTGAAGAGCTCACTATGAGACCTCCAAACTCAAACCCAAACACCATCAGATCCCAAGCAGAACCTGGATTTGTTGTTAAAGATTATACATTTCTAGACCATAAAGCAGTCTATTTCAGAGTTCAGTCTCATCCACAACATTAGTGAAAACAAAGGTTTTGGTTGCTTGCTGTCAATGACAGTGATTTGTTTCCTTTAGATAAGTGCCTGAAAACTGTCTGGGCAAAGACAAGGGTGTGTAATAAAGATGCCATCTGTGTCTGGATGGTGGACAAGGAAACTGTAGGAGCAGCTCATGCTTGTCGGGGATCAAACCATTCTCCTTACTAGTGGTCTATCTGGGCCGCCCAGAACCTGTTCGCCATGTGTGCATGCCCTCACATCACCACTACACGCAGCACTTTCTAACAGCTTAATCACAACAGCCTAAATGGTAATTTTGGGAACTTATATCTCAACCCCCTTCAACGTGTTTCACCATGAGACCGTCTGAGCTCCGGCTTGAAGAAGCCATGGTCTCATAGTGAAACATGCTGCCCTCTATTCATGTGGTTCACGTGTACTGCAGACACATTACAGCAATATCACTGGTGGAGATTTGCAGCTAGTTGGTTACCTTTGCACTTGCACTTTTGCTACAAGGTACAGAGAAATCTTTTAATTTTGTGTGGGTTTATTAAAGCTTATGGGATGTTTAAGTTTATGTGAAAATAGGGTTTTATGGGGTCACCTATTGGTGACCTATGGGTCAAATTTACTGATCACTGTCTCTCACAGAGACACCTACTATCTTTAAATGGCATATGTACATAGACTTTTATGGTGGCTCCAACATCACTTCTATGATGCCTCTTGATTGGTTGAGAGAATTGTATTTAAAGAGTAACTCCACCCCCAGACATCTTATCCCCTATCCAAAGCATAGGGTATAAGATGTCTGATTGCGGGGTCCCACCGCTATCTCTGCTGCAGCAACCCAGACTTATAGACAAGGGACAGGTGAAAGCGCACTGGCCCTTTAAATCTTAAAGCACCGGCGGGTGCGACAGTGATGCGAGACTACAGGAGGAACAGCAGATGGGAAAGGTGAGTGACAGCCCTAGATTCGCAATGCGAATCCGGGGCCCGCAAGGAGAAGCGGACGGAGAAGGGGAGCACTCACGGCCAGCGTGTCTGTCCGGGCCGCTAGGTGTAACACTGGCAATGCGGGGTGGAGGCTTGTGACGTCACGGTCACGCCCCACTTGTGACGTCACACCCCCTTCCATAGACTTGCATTGAGGAGTGTGGCTGTGACATCTCAAGGGGGGGTGCGGACGTGACGTCATGAGCCTATGGCGCTGCACCGGAGGCTCTAAATAAACGCCGGGTGCAGCAAGGAGATCGCAGGATAGGGGATAAAATGTCTAGAGGTGGTGTACCCCTTTAAGGCATTATCAGGCTACCTTGAGGTCATGTGATCCTTATAACCTCCCCTTTTTACCATGTTACTGACGTTATTTTGGTAGATTTGGCAGAAATTAGTCACCTGAGGTTTGAGTTCACGCCAACCTGAATGTTTAGCAAAGTTCGGACTGAACCTGGGTTGGTGCGCTCATCTCTATTTAGTAATTAATAATCAGAATAGCCCCTTAACCCTTGCCGCAAAACGCCATTTGTAAACGGCGCTGCGGCACGGGAGGGTTGTGAAGCGAGCTCAGGAGCTGAACTCGCATCATACCCACACAGTCCCGGCTGCTATCAGCAGCCAGGACCCATAGCTAATGCCGGACATTGCCGTTCAGGCAGATATCCGGCATTAACTCTTTAAAAGTTGAGTTAAATTGAAAGTGAGAGCTTTCCGGCAGATCGGGATAAGCTAGGACGCAGCAGGGTGCCTTACCTGCCTCCTGCGCATCTGAAATCCAGGCTTGAGCAATCAACCGCCGATAACACTGATCAATGCATTGCTAGGCAATGGCATTGATCAGTGTATTGAATCAATGTACTGCATGTTATTGTCACAGCATGCGCTCCGGTCCCCTTCACCGGACTGGAACGCCTGCTCCCCCGGCCTCCCTGCTCGGGATCCAGGTGCCTTCTGGTCAGACGCGCTGACCGGGAGCACGGGTTCCCTCGTGTCGGAGACGCGGCTGCCGTGGCGGCTAGTCCCCGCTCACGCACCGCGTCCCTGTCTGTCTTACCTGGCTCCACGCTCCCTGCGGCCCCGCTCTCTAGGGCGCGCGCCGCTGTCTGTAAATTTAAAGGGCCAATGCGCCTTTGATTCTTGCGCTGGTCCCTGACCTCTGGCCATTTCCCAATAAATATTACCTGCTCCTTCCTGTCCTTGCCGGATCTTTGTGCCCTTGTGCCTTTGAGAAAGCGTTCCCTACTGTGTTATATTGCCTTGCCTGTTGCCAAACCCGTTGCTACCTATTACTCGCCCTTGAACCTTTGCCGCCTGACCTCTGCTACGTCCGACTACGCTCCTGCCTACTCCCTGTGTGCCACGCCATATCAGCTGCCAGAGAGGTCGAGTTGTTACTGGGGGATACGACCTGGTAGTTACCGCCGCAGCAAATCCATCCCGCTTTGCGGCGGGCTCTGGTGAAGACCAGTAACTACTTAGAACCGGTCCTCCAGTACAACCCGCGTCATCGCCTCTCTGGTCTAGAGGATCCACTACCAGTCTTGCCGGTACGTGACAGTTATAGTCTCTTATGGGGGCTATAACATTGCAAAAAAAAAGAGAAAAAAAAAAGATAATAAAGATGATTTAACCCCTTCCCTAATAAAAGTTTGAATCACCCCCTTTTCCCATGAAAAAAAAACTGTAAATAAAAATAAACATATGTGGTATCGCATGGGTAAATGGTCGAACTATAAAAATATATTGTTAATTAAACCGCACGATCAATGACGTACACACAAAAAATTTCAAAGTCTAAAATAGCGTATTTTTGGTCACTTTTTATACCATAAAAAAATGAATAAAAAGTGATCAAAAAGTCCAATCAAAACAAAAATGGTACCGATAAAAACTTAAGATCACGGCACCAAAAATTGGCCTCATAAAAAAGTTTTAGGGGTCAGAATAAGTCAATTTTAAACTTACAATGTAGCTATGTTTATTTTCTGAAGTAATACACAATTAAACCTATATAAGTAGGGTATCATTTTAATCATATGGACCTACAAAATAAAAATAAGGTGTCATTTTTACAGAAAAATTTACTGCGTAGAAACGGAAGCCCACAAAATCACAAAATATATATTTCAATGAACTGCCGCTGTAGTACAGATGCTTTTTCATAGTAATTACTATTTTGTTAAATACGCAGGGTTTATAGAATACATAATCTGTCCGGTTGCTAGCTGTTATATCTTAAATGGCAAAGTGGAACAGAAATTTGGATGGATGCATACATAATGTATGCACTTTCATATAAGAACAAAACTCTATAGATAGGTTCACACTGTTTCATTATTTGCAGTTTATAGCTTTTTCAACTACTGCTTAACCCCTTAAGGACTCAGCCCATTTTGGCCTTAAGGACTCAGACAATTAAATTTTTAAATTTTCATTTTTTCCTCCTCGCCTTCTAAAAATCATAACTCTTTTATATTTTCATCCACAGACTAGTATGAGGGCTTGTTTTTTGCGCGACCAGTTGTCCTTTGTAATGACATCACTCATTATATCATAAAATGTATGGCGCAACCAAAAAACACTATTTTTGTGGGGAAATTAAAACAAAAAACGCAATTTTGCTAATTTTGGAAGGTTTCGTTTTCACGCCGTACAATTTGTGGCAAAAAGGATGTGTGTTCTTTATTCTGAGGGTCAATACGATTAAAATGATACCCATTATTACATACTTTTATATTATTGTTGCGCTTAAAAAAAATCACAAACTTTTTAACCAAATTAGTACGTTTATAATCTCTTTATTTTGATGACCTCTAACTTTTTTATTTTTCCGTATAAGCAGCGGTATGGGGGCTCATTTTTTGAGCCATGATCTGTACTTTTTTTTGATACCACATTTGCATATAAAAAACTTTTAATACATTTTTTATATATTTTTTTTTAATAAAATGTATTAAAAAAGTAGGAATTTTGGACTTTTTTTTTTTTTCGTTCACATCGTTCACCGTACGGGATCATTAACATTTTATTTTAATAGTTCGGACATTTACGCACGCGGCGATACCAAATATGTCTCTAAAAAAATTTTTTCGCTTTTTGGGGGTAAAATAGGAAAAAACTGACGTTTTACTTTTTTATTGGGGGAGGGGATTTTTCACTTTTTTTTTACTTTTACTTTTACATTTTGTTACATTTTTTTTTTACACTTGAATAGTCCCCATAGGGGACTATTCATAGCAATACCATGATTGCTAATACTGATCTGTTCTATGTATAGCACATAGAACAGATCAGTGTTATCGGCGATCTTCTGCTCTGGTCTGCTCGATCTCAGACCGGAGCAGGAGACGCCGGTAGCCGGACGGAGGAAGGAGAGGGGACCTCCGTGCGGCGTTCTGAATGATCGGATCCCCGCAGCAGCGCTGCGGGCGATCCGATCATTCATTCAAATCGCGCACTGCCGCAGATGCCGGGATCTGTATTGATCCCGGCACCTGAGGGGTTAATGGCGGACGCGTCCCTGGCAGGTCCCTGGCTGCGATCAGCAGCCGGGATCAGCTGTGCATGACACGGGCATCGCTCCGATGCCCGCGGTTGTGCACAGGACGTAAATGTACGTCCTGGTGCGTTACGTACCACCTCACCAGGACGTACATTTACGTCCTGCGTCCTTAAGGGGTTAAACTAGTTGCTAAAAACACCGTAATAT
This sequence comes from Hyla sarda, assembly GCF_029499605.1. Classification (NCBI taxonomy): domain Eukaryota; kingdom Metazoa; phylum Chordata; class Amphibia; order Anura; family Hylidae; genus Hyla; species Hyla sarda. The sequence goes on along the minus strand of NC_079193.1, from coordinate 62,257,623 downwards.
TATTTTGATGCAAATCTATATGGGCAGGAGAAGTCAGTGTAGTTTACTTGGAGAGTAGTTTATTGTGAGGAGACAAAAGCAGCCTCGCTGTGCCTCTCTTGGGCCTATATTGCTTAACCCCTTAAGGACCAAGCCCATTTTGGCCTTATTAAGGACCAGAGCCATTTTATTTTAGCATTTTTGTTTTTCCTCCTCGATATTTTCATCTACAGATAAGTATGAGGGCTTGTCTTTTGCATGACCAAATGTCCTTTGTAATGACATCACTCATTTTACCATAAAGTGTATGGCGCAAACAAAAAAATTTTATTGAAAAGAGAACCAGAATTTAGAAAATGTTGGAAGGTTTCATTTTCACGCCGTATAATTTACGGTAAAAAATGTTTTTTTTATTCTGTGAGTCAATACGATTAAAGTGATACCCATGATAACGTACTTTAATATTATTGTACAGCTTAAAAAAAATCTCAAACTTTTTAACCAAATTGGAACGTTTAAAATCTCTCTTTTCTGTCGACCTGTAACTTTTTCATTTTTTTGTATAAGCGGAGGTATGAGGGCTAATTTTTTGTGCTGTGATCTGTTCTTTTTATTGATGCCATATTTGCATATATAAAACTTTTAATACATTTAAAAAATATATTTTTTCGGAATATGATGTGACAAAAAAGCAGCAAATTTTGACTTTGAAATTTTTTTTTACGTTTACGCCATTCACCATACGGGATAATTAACATTATATTTTAATAGTTCGGACATTTACGCAGATGGCGATACCAAATATGTTTATTTTTTTCTTACGCTTTTCGGTGGTAAAATGGGAAAAACTGCAGTTTTACCTTTTTATTGGGGGAGGGGATTTTTCCAATTTTTTTCCAATTTTTCAAAATGTTTAACTTTTTTTTTTTTTTTACACTTTAATAGTCCCCATAGGGTCATCAAGATTATCTGTCATCTTTTGCTCTGGTCTGATGATCTCAGGAGACGACAGGAGGCAGGTGAGGGACCTCCGGCCGCCGTTACAGATGACTGGATCCCCGCGGCAGCGCCGCGGGCGATCCGATCATCCATATTAAGTGCCACACTGCCGCAGATGCCGCTATCTGTATTGATCACGGCATCTGAGGGGTTAATGGCGGACATCGGCGAGATCGCAGCCAGGATCTGCCACGTATGACGGACTGGTGCCGATGCTTGCGATCATGTCCATGATGTAAATGTATGTCATGGTGCGTTAAGTACCACGGCACCATGATGTACATTTACGTCCAATGTCGTTCAGGGGTTAAACCACCCTGGGAGATAGACCAAAGTCCAGCAAGAACGTCTGATAACCCAGGAGCACTAATCCTAATCAAAGGATTATTTTAATTTTCCTTCTCAAGGAGCCCATCGATGTGTCCCCATCGATCTGCTCCATGAGAAGGAAAATTAAAATGATCTCTTAAGAGAGAGTCAGTGGCTGAGGGGCCATATTTTCTTTCAGCCAGCAAGATAAAGTTGTACATGTGTCTTTTTGTGTTCCTGGATCTGTTGGACTACTTTCTGGGACTGGTCTTTAGCGTAGCTGCAATGGCTACAAAAGATTTGCCTGCACTCCGCTGCTGGGTATTGCAGAGCACCAGTAGAACTCCAATTCTCAAGAGGACCCATTGGGAGCCAAACAGTGTGCATCACTTTACCCCCTTTAGAGAAAAGAAACAGATGACTGTGATTCTAATACTGAGACTAAGCAGGAGACGGTCTGAGACCCCTACATCACACAACAGCCTAAGGTCAGGGACAGGGTGTTCCCTTGCTTTGTCCATAAAGTCATTGAACTGCTGAATGAAGCCCTTTCATCAGCTTTGAATTGCCTCCTCTGCCTATCGACTGTGAAGTACCTATTGTTCCCAATGAATCAAATAAAGGAGAGACTGCACTTATGACAAGTTATACTTACGCTCACAAATTACAACAGACTGGATCCAGGAATGTGGGAAGCCTGCAGGGACCCTTGATGAATAACCATGACACGGCTGTGGCATCACAAGGCTAGCCTGCCCACAGATATCCTTTCCACTAGTAGAATTGGCCTGTGATGCTGCTAGTTGCAATATCAAGTTTGAAATGGTGTTTGAAAAAAATAAAAAATAATATATATATATAATATATATATATATATATATATGAAGCACTTTTGTCAGTCTAATTCAGTATGAAACTAGAGTTGCATATAACAACTTATATCAGATCACACAAGGATTTGTTTGTGGTCTGTCACAATGGACACATAAGTAGTAGCTGTAGACAAAAAAGTATGATTTTTTTGGAATCAAGACAAAGTTATTTCATTTATTTATTTGTTAGTTTATTTTTCATGTTGAATGTATTGGATCAATGCAATTAAATTAAATTGGCTACAAAATTGCAGTTATCTATTAAAGGAGTACTCTGCCCCTAGACATCTTATCCCCTATCCAAAGGATAGTGGATAAGATGTCAGATCCCAGGGGTCCTGCCGCTGCGGGCACCCACCTGTTGCGGCTTCCGGCAGCGCTGGAGGCTCTCATCCAAACGGCTCCCGACCACAGTGACGTGAAATCGTGACGTCACGACTCCGCCCCCGTGTGACATCACATCCCGCCCCACAATGCAAGTCTATGGGAGGGGGCGTGACAGCCATCACGCCCCCTCCCATAGACTTGCATTGAGGGGGCGGGGTGTGGCGTCACACGGGGCGGAGTCATGACGTTACGACAGGTGGCCGCAACAGGTGGGTGCTGCAGCCGAGATCCCGGGGGTCCCCAGTGGCGGGACCCCTGCGATCTGACATCTTATCCCCTATCCTTTCAATAGGGGATAAGATGTCTAGGGGTGGAGTACCCCTTTAAAGGGAACCTGTCAATTTGAAAATAACAATGAATAGTTACTGGGATGTTAAGTGTAGGGATGTGTTTAATGTTTTATTAATCTCCAGTGTCGCAATTTATTTTATTTATTTATTTCAATAATTCATCGCTGCCTATCATGGATGAAAAATATCCTATTATTACTGTACTTCTATTTAAAAATCTTAATCCTTACAGTAATTACCAGCTGCTGTATACTGTAGAGGAAGTGGTGAAGTTCTTTTCAGTCTGACCACAGTGCTCTCTGCTGACACCTCTCTCTGTCAGGAACTGTCCAGAGCAGGAGAGGTTTGCTATGGGGATTTGCTCCTGCTCTGGACAGTTCCTGGAAGGGACAGAGGTGTCAGCAGAGAGCACTGTAGTCAGATTGAAAAGGAAATTCAAAAAGAAAAGAACTTCCTGTGGAGCATACAGCAGCTGATAAGTACTGGATGGATTCCGATTTTTAAATAGAAGTAATTTACAAATCACAAATAACTTTCTGGCACCAATTGTGTTTTTCTAAATTGTTTTCCACCGGAGTTCCCCTTTAATATGGCAGCACATGTCAGTCAATGCAGAAGAATCATGAAACAGAGAAGATCTAAACCTACTTGTAACCTTCATAAACTTTATTAAAGTATGTAAACTGGGATTAAAGAGACACAGACACCAGCGTTTCAGTGCAGCCCTTTAGAGAACTATTATAATAAACTCAGTTACTACAACAAACACTATGGTCTATGGCTTTGAATTTTATTATGAATCAGATAAAGTGCCCATGGATTGTCCCTTGTATTGTCACATACTAATAATGTGTTTAGCGTTTCTTCTAAAGGAAGTCTGCTTGCTGTGATCTAATAACCATCTCTATGCAGAGGAGGTAGTCTTGTCTCTGTAAACACTATGCTCTGTTTGCTATTCTGGCATGCAATTGATCAAAACAGATTGAAATTTCCAAAGCAACTATTCCAATCATTTAAATAATTCATCGCTGCCTATCATGGATGAAAAATATTCTAGGCTAGATACGGTCGGCAGTGCTTATTCTAATCACAGTAGGTATTTGGCATTTAGCCGTAGCATTTCACTTTGCAAATGTGCAACTAAAATCACTATGAGCAAACACATTCTAATATGTATGAAGAGAGAATGCGCTTCTGCACTCACCTAGTAAGAGAACCTGTATTCCACATCAAATCATATTCGGCTGGCCGGTGGTGGGGAGAGGGAGAGAAGAGATCGCTGCAGCGGGAGCTGAGCGGTTGATGGCTACAAGCTTGTTTCGTGGGCAATCCACTTCCTCGGGCCTCAAGGCCCGAGGAAGGGGATTACCCGCGAAACAAGCTTGTAGCCATCACCCACTCAGCTCCCGCTGCAGCAATCTCTTCTCTCCCTCTCCCCCCCCCCCCCCCCCCCACCGGCCAGCCGAATATGATTTGACGTGGAATACAGGTTCTCTTACTAGGTGAGTGCAGAAGTGCATTCTCTTTTCATACATATTGGACATTGTTACATTCTTCCTTCATTGCACCTCCTTCTACCGTACTATTACTCCCCGACTATTTGTAATACACCCCTGGATATATTGTGTGATTAGTGGTGCAGTCCTGCTCTATTTTCTCCTTGCCTACATTCTAATATATTCCTTTATTTCCAATCTCAGAGTTTTCTTACCTGCCATTTAGAAATGTGAGATTTCGTCACTGCATATTAGCCTTGATGGCCTGTGTCAAAACCTTTTATTCTTTGTGCTAAAAATGTTGCAAATGGATAGTTACATATTAATATTCTACAGTCAGTGAGTCTTTTAAGGTGGCGTTATAGAAAAACCTTTCATATGAAACCAGCCTAAGGCCATGTTCACATACAGTGGCCCATATTTATTAATCAGCCTAAAACCCTTATTTGTAGAGAAAAGAAAGGACCGACGGACGGCGCCTTGTGTATTTACCCTCAATAGATCGGGTGGTGGGTGGGGGGGCAACCCCACGGGGCTTATAGATGGCCGCTCACCTTGAGATCTATGCAAAAAAGCATATCACCCACAATATAATCTGGGTACTGTAGTGCAAGTCGCTGCTATGCCGATGGGTTGCAGGAGGAAACAAGTCGTCCTGGGAGTCAATATTAGAAGTAGAGCAGGAAAATTTTTCCTGCTCTACTTCTAATATTGAAACCCTAATTGTCTGTTTTTTCCCATAGCAACCAATCACAGCTCAATTTTCACTTTACCAGAGCTCGTTAAGATATGAAAGCTGAGTTGTGATTGGTTGTTTTGGGAAAAAACAGATAACTAGGGTTTTATGTTGATTGATATATTTCCCCCGTATGTTTACACTGAAACATCTGTAAAAATCATCTGTTTTTTTTATAACATTGTATTTTTTATTGTTGTCAATGAAAAATCACCCGTTTGTACACACAAAAAGGTGACAAAAAAGGGGTAATAATTAAACATTATCTAGATCTTTCATAATGTAAGTGGTCCAAAAAGCCATCCATCAAGCCTTGTGATCTTGCTGAAATAAAGGCAAACATGAGACACATGGAGGAACGTGTTACATGCATTGGCGATTTTTCAACTCAATAGCTGAATTGAAACTTGTTTTTAACATGTCTTATGTTTTGCACTTGTCACTTTGTGAAGTATTGTCTTTAATGAAATTTTTTTTTTTACTCACCTGTGTATGTCCATCACGAGTAACGTCTACCTGTTGCATAAAAGACGTGATCCAACGTAGTGATGCCAGTTTGGAGCCAGAGGAAGCACCGAGATGGCGTGAAACAATTGTCGCTCCTCCACTCCTCCACACATGTATGTTCTGCTCTGTATCGTATTGTTTGATGTCAAGCATGAAATAAGCGCATCTGTTGAAGTTTAACGATGGGGGTGAGTGCGCCATTATTTTTCTGAATTTCTTGCCGGAAATTTATTGCTACATGAACTGTACCTGCATCCAATGTGAGCACTCCCTGTACCCTTCAAACATGACTAGCCACACAGCCATTTTTACTGTCTGGTTAAGAAATTGACCTCTCCGTTGAAAATCGGCCCATGGACTTTGGTGCCAGTGTACACTTTGTAAGAATATAGCGTTTTTCTTATTACTTTGACACTAGTATGCACATAGTCCTACCAGAATGGAGATGGATACATCAACTTCTATGGCTGAAATGGCAATTAATTCAGGGCGGGCAGAGGCCGGGGCTTTCTTTTCAGCATGTGAAGCAAAAGACGAGTTGCAAGTATTGAGTACAAAATCCCTTGAATATAGGGTGAATACACTTGCTGAAAAAGAAACTCATCTCTTTTGGAAAATCCACTCATTAAAAGCCTATGTGGAATGTGGATGAACCCCCAGAGGGTTAAGAATTTGTAAATCCCCCCTCTCAGTTTGGAGATGATCCGTCCATTTAACTCATTCAATGAATCTGCTTAAATTAATCCTCAGTAAAAATCAAGAAGAATATGAGAAAATAACTACTGAGCTCTGCAGAGCTAAAACAGAACTCGCTTGCAAGATCCACAATTAACCACCTTTATGCAAAACCTAGAGAAAAAAATGTTACAATTACAAAAAACTCTGAAAGAAACTAAAAATGACAAATATATGAGAGATAAAGGGGACTTTGAGTCTAATACTGATTTTACATGGTCTAAAAATAAAGCAAACCAAAATTACAGAAAAAAAGGTGGAAAAAATAAATATGGAAAAAAACGCAACAGAAGAAAAGACAGAGTTCAGACTTCCTAACAACGGAATCCGAAACCAGTCTTTCCAATGAAGGAACGGACCATCCTGGTACCACTCTGGACCACTGCAAGTCAAAAATCACTTTTTGCTTTGATAAGCAAGATTTTTAGTTTTTGCTTAGGACACTGCATAATCAAAAAGTCGCAGAAAAAAGAGAGTAGTCACACTTGCCACTTTTTGCGACAATTTTAAGCAAAAAAATCTACTAAATGCTTTCAAAAATCTCGCCCTATATGTATTTTAGTTTATTTAGTTTGGGCTTATGATTATATACAGATTTTTCATTCTATCTTAAGCAGAAAATAGTAAAACTTAAATAAAAACTAGATAATAAGCCAAAAAAATTTAAAACAATAAAAAATACTAAATAATTAATAAATAACAAATAAAAAACTAAAAAAAAACTTATCTTCCTAGTTGCACTGGGTGTTTTCTTGTAAACCAAGAGACAAATAAGAACATCAACAGTGTTTTGGACCATATATATATTTTTATAATTTGATTCACGCTATATTATCTCCCCCTCTATTTTTTTCAGGTGTAAACAGGTACCAAAAGATTATATGGCTGTTATTCCGTTTTTGATATTCGGTTTATCCAAATCCAGACTGGATTTTCCATTCTTCTTTGTCATGAACATGTGACTAAAGTTTTTAGCATTTATATATGTGTTTTACAAATGTCTTGTTACTCTATGACTAAGCTCAAAAGCGTGAAACGCTTCAGAGTGTTTTAACGTGTACTTGCAAGTCTCTCAATAAAGATATACTGTCTTGGACTTCACCTGGATGCTGGACATTTCCTTTTCCGGATCCTATTGATATTCCATCATGGCTACCAATACAAGCAGATGCCTTTTTCCCCGATTTTCCCTTCTCTGGATCCTGATCAGTTCTGCCAAGGTTCCTAAGCAAAGAACTCCCCCCCCCCCCCCACCACCACCACCACCGCCGTGCACCCACTGATAGAGACACTTAAGTATTCCACTCATGCCGCCTTATTTCAATTCATCACTGAGTGCCTTTATCTGGCTTTGATACCTCAGTCTTAACTTTTTCTTTCAGATGTAGAAATGTATGTCTCCTCTCTCGTTGAGCATTCCCTGTGGTGCTCACTTTACCATCTTCTATTATCTTTATCCTTCTCTGTTTGATTATCTAGATGAATAAGATGTTACTTTGTTCTTCCTTTAAAAGTAAAAAAAAAGTATTTTTCTCTTTTCTTCTGTTGAACCACCTGCCATTTTAAACTTCTACTTTAGTTGTTTATTATATACGATTTGATATATATATTTTTACTTTGTTGTGGATTGGGACACTGCAAAAGCTCAAGATGCATCTCCCACCCACTGTTATGATTCGGCTAGCTGGATGTGGATCCTCTGTGTCAGCAAGGGATTGGCGTGGACCGTGTCGGTGGACCGGTTCTAGGGTTGCTACTGGTTTTCACCAGAGCCCGCCGCAAAGCGGGATGGTCTTGCTGCGGCGGTAGCAACCAGGTCGTATCCACCGGCAATGGCTCAACCTCGCTGACTGCTGAGAAGGCGTGGGACAGGGACGAGGACTTTGGGAGCGATTGTAGAGTTTCCTTCTGGAGGACAGAAGTCCTGGGTATACAGATCAACGGCAGGCAGTACAGAAGGAATGGGGGGGGGAGCAGAGGGAGAAGCATGTCACAGGGCAGGGTGTCACCAGGACGGGGGCTATGAGGAGGCACGGCACAGTCCTGATAAGCCTTGGGGAGACCAGGCACAGGAGGAGACACTGAGGAGACACTGATAAGCCACCAGGCACAGTCTAGGGTGGGAGAATGAAGCTGGAGCCATGGCAGACCGAGGAGGACTTCAGAGGTGCAATTGGGCAGGACCAAAAATTCAATTTTCTCGTGATGCAGTCCAATGTTCATAAGCAGGGGCTCTGTGCGGTAACGCACAGTGCAGTGCAACTTCACTCCGTTGACTGAAGAAATGTAGAGCGGCTTGACGAGATGGGTCACCGGGATGCAGTACCTATCAAGCAAAGAGGCCAGAATAAAATTTCCAGAAGAACAAGAGTCCACGACGGCCACGGCTGAGAAGGAGGAGTTGGCAGAAGGAGAAATCCGCACGGGCACAGTGAGACATGGAGAAGCAGACTTCGTACCAAGAGACGCCAGACCCACGTGAGCTGGGTGTGTGCGTGCGTTTTCCAGACGTGGAGGACGAATAGGGCAATCCACCAAGAAATGTTCGGTACTAGCACAGTACAGACATAGATTTTTATCCCTACGGCGAGACCTCTCTTCAAGGGTCAGGCGAGACCGATCCACTTGCATAGCCTCCTCGGCGGGAGGCACGGGGGTAGATTGCAAAGGATACCGTGAGAGAGGTGCCCAGGGATCAAGGTCTTTTTCCTGGCGGAGTTCCTGGTGTCTTTCAGAAAAACGCATGTCAATGCGGGTGGCCAAATGGATAAGTTCATGCAGGTTGGCAGGAATTTCTCGTGCGGCCAGCACATCTTTGATGTTACTGGATAGGCCTTTTTTAAAGGTCGCGCAGAGAGCCTCGTTGTTCCAAGATAATTCAGAGGCAAGGGTACGAAATTGGATGGCGTATTCGCCTACAGAAGAACTACCCTGGACCAGGTTTAACAAGGCAGTTTCGGCAGAAGAAGCTCGGGCTGGTTCCTCGAAGACACTGCGAACCTCAGAGAAGAAGGACTGTACAGTGGCGGTGACAGGATCATCGCAGTCCCAGAGCGGTGTGGCCCATGACAAAGCCTTCCCAGACAGGAGACTAACCACGAAAGCCACCTTCGACCGTTCTGTAGGAAATTGGTCCGACAACATCTCCAAATGTAGGGAACATTGTGACAGGAAACCACAGCAGAGTCTAGAGTCCCCATCAAATTTGTCCGGCAGGGACAAGCGGAGGTTAGGAGCGGCCACTCGCTGCGGAGGAGGTGCAGGAGCTGGTGGAGGAGATGGTAGCTGCTGTTGCAGCTGCTGTAGCTGCGACTGAAGTTGCTGTAACATGGTGGTCAAGTGCGACAGCTGGTGACCTTGTTGGGCGATCAGTCGGGATTGCTGGGCGACCACCGTGGATATGTCAGCGATACTTGGCAGCGGCACGTCAGCGGCATCCATGGCCGGATCTACTGTTATGATTCGGCTAGCTGGATGTGGATCCTCTGTGTCAGCGAGGGATTGGCGTGGACAGTGTCGGTGGACCGGTTCTAGGGTTGTTACTGGTTTTCACCAGAGCCCGCCGCAAAGCGGGATGGTCTTGCTGCGGCGGTAGCAACCAGGTCGTATCCACCGGCAACGGCTCAACCTCGCTGACTGCTGAGAAGGCGTGGGACAGAAGGACTAGGCAGAAGCAAGGTCAGACGTAGCAGAAGGTCGGGGCAGGCGGCAAGGTGCGTAGCCACGCACGCCAGGACGTGACAGCCGGGGACCGGGACAGGTGAGTGACTTGGGATGCGATTCGCGAGCGGGCGCGTCCCGCTATGCGAATCGCATCCCCGCCGGCAGAGTCAGTGCAGCGCTCCCGGTCAGCGGGTCTGACCGGGGCGCTGCAGAGAGAGGAACGCCGCGAGCGCTCCGGGGAGGAACAGGGACCCGGAGCGCTCGGCTTAACACCCACTTACCCTAGTGCAGACTTAACTATGACTCTCTTCAAATTGCTCCACTTTATGTCTTTTTTGATTACTGAACCTATTGATTTAACATTGCCCATCCGGCCCCTTGCATACGGTTAAATGTTTATTATCATATTTTTTAACCACTTAAGGACACAGCCCATTTTGCTTTGAGAACTGAGCCCTTTTTCATTAAAGGGGTATTCCAGGCAAAAACTTTTTTTTATATATAAACTGGCTCCGGAAAGTTAAACAGATTTGTAAATTACATCTATTAAAAAATCTTAATACTTCCAATAGTTATTAGCTTCTGAAGTTTTCTGTCTAACTGCTCAATGATGATGTCACGTCCCGGGAGCTGTGCATGATATTTTTCATCTACAAAGCCATATAAGGGCTTGTTGTTTGCACGACCAAAGTACTTAGTAATGTACATACAATATGGTGTACCTATCTTTTTACAGTTCCCTGTACCCTTTGAAAACCAGGCACGGTGCTGTCTTTGCATAAAGAAAGTAAGGCATAGCCAAGGTCCAAGTTCAGGGATTTTGGCTCTATGTGAGCACATGGAGCATCATCACAAGGCCTGTCTACTAGTATCATTAGTCCACCACTGCCTGCTTTACGCTGGCTTCTAGAACTTCCACCAGTGCTACTACCATCAGGCCTAAACATACACAAAACATGATTCCAAAAAAAATGATAATTCTTTCGGCTTTTCACGTTATTCTCAACAACCTTTGGACACAAATTCTGTTGCAACTCCCAAATGGGAGAATTTTGGAAGGCTTGGAAAAATCCATTAAGATACTTTTTTAAAAATTTTCCTCAACTTTTTAAAGCTTTTTTTTCACAAAAGCTATTTCTCTACTGTTAACTATTTCTTCAATATTTTGAGCCACTGTCACCAATCCTGTTGCAACTCCTAATAAGGGAGAGTTTTTAGACAGCTTGGAAAAAGCCATTGCATCTTCCCATACCTCAATGTACATTTTAACACCGCAGGCATCTATGACCAACCAGGAAAACTTTCTGCAGCTTTATTATAGTGTTAAAAAGAATACAGAATTCACTAGTGCAGCATGTTTTTAAATGAGCTGTTAGTTACCATGGGTTACTGCATGTCGCCATAACTTTGGCATTAAATTAAAATTGTTATACATAGCTTTAGAGCCCTTAGGAAGTGCAATACACATGTTTTAAGGACCAAGCTCATTTTGTTTTTTATAACATAAATGTTGTTAAAGTTTTTCAAAAAGGATAACAATTCGCAATGTATCAATAGGCAAAAAATACAAAGAAATCAAGCATCAGATATGGCTATATGTACATATATACATATTAATAGTGTCTTTAACCCATTAAGGATGCAGCCCATTTGGGCCTTAAGGACGCAGACAATTTTATTTTTACGTTTTTGTTTTTTCCTCCTCGCCTTCAAAAAATCATAACTCTTTTATATTTTCATTCACAGACTAGTGTGAGGGCTTGTTTTTTGCCCGACAAGTTGTCTGTTGTAATGCCAGGTGAAATAGGGAAAATGGGACAATTAATGTTTTTATTGGGTGAGGGTTTTTTTTTTAATTTTTTTACTTTAGTTTTTTTACTTTTATTTTTACACTTTAATAGTCCCCATAGGGGACTATTTATAGCAATCATTCGATTGCTAATGCTGTTCAGTGCTATGTATAGGTCATAGCACTGATCAGCGCCATCAGTCACCTTCTGCTCTGGTCTCTGGAAGGCAGATCAGAGAAGAAGATGCCCAGAAGGCAGTGGAGGCAGATGAGGGGACCTCTGTCTGCCCTGCTGTATGATCGGATCGCCACGGCAGCGCTGCGGGCGATCAGATCATCCATTTAAGTGACCGCAATGCTGCAGATGCCGTGATCTGTATTCATCACGGCATCTGAGGGGTTAATGTCCATTACCGGTGGGTCCCTGGCTGCGATCAACAGCCGGGACCTGCCGCGCATGATCTGGGCATCGGTTGTGCCCGCGGTTATGCTTAGGACATAAATGTACGTCCTGGTGCGTTAAGTACCACCTCACCAGGATATACATTTACGTCCTTTGTCGTTAAAGGGTTAAGATAAGATATCATAGATGTTAATAGATTAACATAAATAAAGTAAACAGACAAACAATAAGTGTATGCATTCGCTCCAAAAATAGCAAATTAGACTTACATAAGTAGGGTACATTAAAGATGAATAATAGATTCCTAAAATAGCAGCCATAAAAGGATGGGTTTAAAGTTAAAGTTGTACAGTGTTATGAGAAGAACTCAGCCATACACAGGGCCAGATTAAGACTGCCTGGAAGACGGAGCACTTCTTTATGATGCCCCCCCCCCCCCCCCCGACAGTCCCCCTTCCCTTCCACTGAGACATGTTGTGGGCCTGTCCAGTAAGGAACAGACTGAGACCAAAAATAGGCCTGGGTACATTAGACTATGTCGCCTTTTTTTTTTGGGTGGGTGTCACAGGAGTCAGGCCCCCGTTAAAAAAGAATGGGCTGCATGGTCTAAAATCACTTTAGCTCAAGTCACTCTTTCCAGCTGTTGCAAAGCTACAACACCCATAATGTCTGGAGAGCTTCAGGCATTATAGGAGTTGTAGTTTTGTAACAGCTGGAGCCTCAAATTGGGGTACGGTTTCATCCATTATTACTGCAAAACTTAGAAGTGACGAGAGATCTAATGTGACAGTCAGGAGAAAACACAAACATAAAATCACTCACAGGAGACGTCTTCTCTGTTGTCTTTTCTTTTCTTCTTCCTCTGGTCCAGATGCCAGGTCTTCTTCCAGCTCCATCTTCCTCTGTAAAGTTCAATGCCTGGACATCATTGGTTCCTCACTTTGCCAGCCGATCCTCATCCTCTGTATAAAGACAACACTCATTATAACCCTTCAAGAGACTGTGCTTCCTAAATATAATACTGCCAAACCCTGTAAAAATAATACTACCACACACTGTCTTCCGTAGTGTGCACAGAGCAGCAGCATCCCATTGAAAACAAGCAAAATTTGTAGTGTGGACGAGCTCTAATTCCCCGAGACCCCTCTGCCCCCCCAGACCCCTAAGTGCTTCTCCAGACTCCTGCTCCCAGAGACCCCTAAAGCTAGGTTTCCCCCTTTCTTTACCTGCAAAAACACAGAAAAACTGCTACGGCTTTTTCCTGTGTTATGGTAATTTTTTGGCATTTTTTTCTTGTGCTTTTGCCTTCTCTGGAAACCTAGCCTTAGTCCTCCCCTGGTTCTTCTACACCCTGTTCAGTCCCCTTCACACTCCTCTGTCCCTTTACCAAAACCACACTTACCTTACCTCACCCTTCACCCCCCAAACAGCACATTAGGTGCAGTACAGTTCCCCCACATTAGGTGCAGTACAGTTCCCCCACATTCGGTGCAGTATAGTTCCCCACATTTGGTGCAGTATAGTTCCCCACCTTAGGTGCAGTATAGTTCCCCCACATTAGGTGCAGTATAGTTCTCCCACATTAGGTGCCGTATATTCCCCCACATTAGGTGCAATATAGTTCCCCACATTAGGTGCAGTAGAGTTCCCCACATTAGGTGCAGTAGAGTTCCCCCACATTAGGTGCAGTATAGTTCCCCACATTATGTGCAGTATTGTTTCCCCACATTAGGTGCAGTATAGTTCCCCCACATTAGGTGCAATATAATTCCCCCACATTAGGTGCAATATAGTTCCCCACATTAGGTGCAGTATAGTTCCCCACATTAAGTGCAGTATAATTCCCCACATTAGGTGCAGTATAGTTCCCCACATTAGGTGCACTATAGTTCCCCACAGTAGGTGCAGTATAGTTCCCCACATTAGGTGCAGTATAGTTCCCCACATTAGGTGCAGTATAGTATCCCACATTAGGTGCAGTATAGTTCCCCCACATTAGGTGCAGTATAGTTCCCCACATTAGGTGCAGTATAGTTCCCCACATAAGGCGCAGTTTAGTTCCTCCACATTAGGTGCAGTATAGTTCCCCACATTAGGTGGAGTATAGTCTCCCCACATTAGGTGCAGTATAGTTCCCTCACAGCCATACAGCCTTCAGCCATATACAGTGTATAGCTGGAGGCTGTATGCCTGTGTACTACCCAACTTCAGTGTTCCGACCACCGCTCCACCGAGCCAGGGTCACGATCTACTGCTATGGTCTATGGGCCATTGCAGTAGGTCCCGGGACCGGAGGAGCGGTGGTCGGAACACTGAAGATGACGTGCTGCCAGCTGCTGCTAGTGACTTAGCATGCGACCGCGTCCTCCTCACTGCTCTGCTCCGCTCTGCTCTTGTCCTATGGGCGCACACACGGGACGTCAGTGACATCCCTGCGTGCATTACCTCCCGGTGGCCCCTGCATTTTTTAAGTTAACACTGGGCTGCAGAGAGGTAACTGAGACATCCTTGTGTTCTGAAAAGATTTTTTGGGACACAGGGATGTCCCAAATGTGATGGTGCCCCCTGCTTAACTTTTTATATGTTGTTAATAATGTATTAGAAACAACTTTCTAATACCGTTTAATAAAAAAAAAATTATATTTATTACATTATATATGTATGAGTCCTAACTCTCATAGTGCAGCCTGGACACTGACGAGCACAGCAGAGCTCCCTGCCTGTTAACCAGACAGACGGGAGCGAGCGCTGTGCATGCTGCATGGCACACCTCAGCTACATTGAACACTGCCTGCAGTGAGCAAGCTTTGAAAGAGGATTATGAAGGAAATACTGGGCAAAAATGAAAAAGAAAAAATGTGGGGGCAGGTAATGAAGAGGGCAACATACCAGCAGCATAATATAAAGCAATGGAGGTGGAGGCAGGTACTCTTTAATAACAAAATCTACTGCAAAACCCAAAAATATATATTTGTATGGTGAAATAAAAAAAAACGCCATTTTGTAACTTTTGGGGGCTTCCGTTTCTACACAATGCAATTTTCTGTAAAAATTACACCATATTACACCATATGTTTATTCTGTAGGTCCATACGGTCACAAGAATACAGGTTTTGTTTTATTTTACTACCTTAAAAAAAAATTATAACTACATGTACCAAAATTAGTATGTTTAATTGTCATCTTCTGACCAATATAACTTTTTTATTTTTCCGCATTGGATAAAAAAGGTGGGACTTTTTGATTGCTTTTTATTAGTTTTTTATGGTATATGAAGTGATCAAAAATGCACAATTTTGGACTTTGGTATTTTTTTACGTTTCTCCCATGCGGTTTAGCTAACCTTATAATTTAATAGTTTGGACATTTATGCGCACGGCAGTACCACAAACGATTATTCTTATTTTTTTTTTTTACATAATTTCATTTAAAAAATGGGAAAAGGGGGGTAATTTCAACTTTTAATAGGGAAGGGGTTAATTCACTTTTTATTACTTTTTTTTTTACACTTTTTATTTTTTTTTGCCCCCATGGGGGGCTACAACTTGCAATCTTTTGATTGCTGACAGTAATCAATGCTATGCCATAGCATAGCATTGATCAGTGTTCTCAGCGCTTTGCTGCTTTAGCCTGCTAAGCAGGCTTGGAGCAGCATAGTGCTGATAGGATGACGAGGAGACAGGTGAGAACCCTCCAGTTGTCCAGTCAGCTGATCAGAACCCGCAATTTCACTGGGCCAACCGGCACTGTTAACCCCGCACTTTAGACACCGCAATCAACTTTGATTGCGGCGTCTAAAAGGTTAATGCCGGTGCAGCACCGTAGATTGTGATTTGCCATAGATTGTGATGGAGTGACTCAGCAGTTTTCCCTGCTCGAGCGCTCCGCCTCCATCACATTCTATAGGCTGACACTCGCACACCACCCCTCAACCATTGGTTACTGCGGGGGCTGGGGGGGGGGGGGGTGTGCGAGTGTCACGTGACATATTTAATCATCAGACATCGCAGCTCACGGCAGTCTCACTTGGGCTATCACAGGGAAAGGATCTTTTCCTGTGATAGCCTGAAGCTGCACGGAGCTCTCATGGCCTCTGTGGCCTGATTCCGAGAGCGTAATGGAGCCACAGAGGTCAATCCATTTACTGTGTCCTCCCCGCTGCGCCTGTCAGCTTGTGTGCCCCTCGCACAAGCTGACAGTCAGTGTCACCCGCCAGCGCAATCACTATTCACCGCTAACGGGACCCCTGTGCCAGCTAGCAGTGTTATGTTCCCCGCCTGCGCAATGTTCACCGCTAACTGGACCCCTGTGCCCGCTAGCAGTGTTATGTGTGTCCCCGCCAGCGCAATGTTCCCTGCTAACGGGACCCCTGTGCCCACTAGCAGTGTTATGTGTCCCCGCCTGTGCGAGCCATCCACCCCGCCCGCGGCTCTGTTCCCCGCTCCCTGTTAGCTCAGGGAACGGGAAACAGATTTAAAGGGCTTTGGGCGCAGCGAGTACTGCACATGCCTAGGTAGGTAGCATAGATTTACTTTTAGTGTAGCGTAGTTTAGGATTAGTTTGAAAGAGACTACAACTCCCAGCATGCCTGGGCATGCTGGGAGTTGTAGTGCAGGGAAGGGCCCACAACTCCCAGCATGCCCAGACAGCTGAAGGATGCGCGGTGATGCTGGGAGTTGTAGTGCAGTGAAGGCACCACAACTCCCAGCATGCCCAGACAGCTGAAGGCTGCCTGAGCATGCTGGGAGTTGTAGTGTAGGGAAGGGTCCACAACTCCCAGCATGCCCAGACAGCTGAAGGCTGCGCAGTGATGCTGGGGGTTGTAGTGCAGTGAAGGCACAACAACTCCCAGCATGCCCAGACAGCTGAAGGCTGTCCGGGAATGCTGGGAGTTGTAGTTTAGCTGATGGGACGACAACTCCCAGCATGCCCAGACAGCTAAAGGCTGCGCGGTGATGCTGGGAGTTGTAGTGCAGTGAAAGGACCACAACTCCCAGTATGCCTAGACAGCTAAAGGCTGCCCAGGCATGCTGGGAGTTGTAGTTTTACACAGGTATAAAGTAGTGTTAGCGCAATTTAAGCGTAGTTAGCGTAGCGCAGTGTTAGCTCAATTTTAGCGTAGCTTTAGTTTAGTGTTAGCGCAGTTTTACATTTTTAGCGTAGCGTACATTTAGCGTAGTGTAGTGTTAGCGCACTTTTAGTGTAATGTAGTGTTAGCGTAGTTTTAGTGTATTTAGCGTAGTGTAGTGTTAGTGCAGTTTTAGTGTAGCTTAGTGTTAGCGCAGTTTTAGCGTATTTAGTGTAGTGTAGTGTTAGCGCAGTTTTAGCGTATTTAGCGTACCTTAGTTTTAGCGCAGTTTTAGCGTATTTAGCGTACCTTAGTTTTACCGCAGTTTTAGTGTATTTAGCGTAGTGTAGTGTTAGCGCAGTTTTAGCGTATTTAGCGTAGCTTAGTTTAAGCGCAGTTTTAGTGTATTTAGCCTAGTGTAATGTTAGCGTAGTTTTAGCGTAGCTTAGTGTTAGCGCAGTTTTAGTCTATTTAGCGTAGCTTAGTTTTAGCACAGTTTTAGTGTATTTAGTGTAGTGTTAGCGCAGTTTTAATGTATTTAGTGTATTGTAGAGTTAGCACAGTTTTAGCGCATTTAGCGTAGCGTAGTGTTAGCGTAGTCTTAGAGTAGTGAGCGCAGCGTAGTCTTAGAGTAGTTAGCGCAGCGTAGTGTTAGTCCAGTTCTAGCATAGTTGGTGTAGTTGTACACGGGTGTAGTGTAGCTAACTTAGTTTTACAGGCAGATGAAGTGTAGTTTAGAGAGTTTAGGGTGGGGTGTAGCTTAGCTTAGTAATAAAGTAAAGTGGCTACAACTCCCAGCATGCCCAGACAGCCAAAGGCCGTCCGGGCAGGATGGAAGTTGTAGTTTTGCTGAAGTAGCAGAGGCTGTTGCACTCTGCTACGTTAATGCAGTATACAGCCATCTGTATAGATGGCTGTATACGGTGATCAGAAGGCCACTTACCCACCTCCGTTCCTGCTCCGTCACTGGACGTGTAGCAACGCAGGAAGATGACGGAGCTGGAACGGGGGTGATAAGTTAGGCTCTCCAGGTACTAATCAATTTTTTTGTGTTTTTCTTCTCATTTTAGATACGTGAATGCGGAGGACTACATTGGAACAGCTAGCGCTAACCCCCCATTATTGCCCCGGTACCCACCGCCACAGGGGTACCGGGAAGAGCCGATACCAACAGACCCAGAGCGCCAAATATGGCGCTCTTGGGCCTAGGCGGTAACAAGCTGGCATTATTTAGGCTGGGGAGGGCCAGTAACGATGGTCCTCGCCCACCCTGGTAACGTCAGGCTGTTGCTGTTTGGTTGGTTTTTGGCTGAAAATGAAAAGATGGGGAACCCCCCCCTTTTTTTTTTTTAAACGTGTGTGGTTCCCCGTCTTTTCATTTTCAGCCAAATACCAACCAAACAGTAACAGCCTGACGTTACCAGGGTGGACGAGGACCATCGTTACTGGCCCTCCCCAGCCTAAATAACGCCTGCCTGTTACCGCATAGGCCCAAGAGCGCCATATTTGGCGCTCTGGGACGGTTGATATCGGCTCTTCCTGGTACCCCTGTGGCGGTGTGTACCAGGGTAATAATTGGGGGTTAGCGCTAGCTGTTTTTGGGGCTAACGCTAAGCCCCGACTTAGTAATGGACTCCGTATACAAGACGGCTTCCACTACTAAGCCTGTAAAGTAATAAAAAAAAAACACACACAAGTTTAAAAAATGTTATTAGGAAAAACACTCCCTCACAGCCCTCGTTAACCATTTTATTAAAAGAAAAGAAAAAGTGCAGGTCATCGTCGTAGTCCACCAATTCCGATGTAGTCCTCCGCATTCACGTATCTGAAATGAGAAGAAAAACACAAAAAAATGGATTAGTACCTGGAGAGCCTAACTTACCATCCCCGTTCCAGCTCCGTCATCTTCCTGCGTTGCTACACGTCCAGTGACGGAGCAGGAACGGAGGTGGGTAAGTGGCCTTCTGATCACCGTATACAGCCATCTATACAGATGGCTGTATACTGCATTAACGTAGCAGAGCGCAACAGCCTCTGCTACTTTTGCAAAACTACAACTTCCATCCTGCCCGGACGGCCTTTGGCTGTCTGGGCATGCTGGGAGTTGTAGCCACTTTACTTTATTACTAAGCTAAGCTAAACCCCACACTAAACTATCTAAACTACACTTCATCTGCCTGTAAAACTAAGTTACACTACACCCGTGTACAACTACGCCAACTATGCTAGAACTGGACTAACACTACGCTGCGCTAACTACTCTAAGACTAAGCTGCGCTCACTACTCTAAGACTACGCTAACAATACGCTACGCTAAATACGCTAAAACTGTGCTAACGCTACACTACACTAAATACATTAAAACTGTGCTAACACTACACTAAATATACTAAAACTGTGCTAAAACTAAGCTATGCTAAATACACTAAAACTGCGCTAACACTAAGCTATGCTTAAACTATGCTAAAACTACACTACGCTAAATACACTAAAACTGCGCTAACACTACACTAAATACACTAAAACTGCGCTAAAACTAAGCTACGCTAAATACACTAAAACTGCGCTAACACTAAGCTACACTAAAACTGCACTAACACTACACTACGCTAAATACACTAAAACTGCGCTAACACTACACTAAATACACTAAAACTGCGCTAAAACTAAGCTACGCTAAATACACTAAAACTGCGCTAACACTAAGCTACACTAAAACTGCGCTAACACTACACTACACTAAATACGCTAAAACTGCGCTTAAACTAAGCTACACTAAAACTACGCTAACACTACACTACGCTAAATACACTAAAACTACGCTAACACTACATTACACTAAAAGTGCGCTAACACTACACTACGCTAAATGTACGCTACGCTAAAAATTTAAAACTGCGCTAACACTAAACTAAAGCTACGCTAAAATTGAGCTAACACTACACTATGCTAAGCTTAAATCGCGCTAACACTAATTTATACCTGTGTAAAACTACAACTCCCAGCATGCCTAGGCAGCCTTTAGCTGTCTAAGCATGCTGGGAGTTGTGGTCCTTTCACTGCACTACAACTTCCAACATCACCGCGCAGCCTTCAGCTGTCTGGGCATGCTGGGAGTTGTGGGCCCTTCACTGCACTACAACTCCCAGCATGCTCGGGCAGCCTTCAGCTGTCTGGGCATGCTGGGAGTTGTGGTGCCTTCACTGCACTACAACTCCCAGCATCACCGCGCAGCCTTCAACTGTCTGGGCATGCTGGGAGTTGTGGTGCCTTCACTGCACTACAACTCCCAGCATCACCGCGCAGCCTTCAGCTGTCAGGGCATGCTGGGAGTTGTGGTCCCATCAGCTAAACTACAACTCCCAGCATGCCAAGGCAGCCTTATGCTGTCTGGCCATGCTGAGAGTTGTGGGCCCTTCCCTGCACTACAACTCCCAGCATGCCCGGGCATGCTGGGAGTTGTAGTCTCTTTCAAACTAATCATAAACTACGCTACACTAAAAGTAAATCTATGCTACCTTCCTAGTCATGCGCAGTACTCGCTGCGCCCAAAGCCCTTTAAATCTATTTCCCTTTCCCTGAGCTAACAGGGAGCAGGGAACAGAGCCGCGGGTGGGGTGGATGACTCGCGCAGGCGGGGACATAACACTGCTAGCGGGCACAGGGGTCCCTTTAGCAGTGAACATTGCGCAGGCGGGGACACATAACACTGCTAGCGGGCACAGGGGTCCCGTTAGCAGTGAACATTGCATTGGCGGGGACACACATAACACTGCTAGCGGGCACAGCGGTCCTGTTAGCAGTGAACATTGCGCAGGCGGGGACACATAACACTGCTAGCGGGCACAGGGGTCCCGTTAGCGGTGAACATTGCGCAGGCGGGGAACATAACACTGCTAGTGGGCACAGGGGTCCCGTTAGCGGTGAATAGTGATCGTGCTGGCGGGTGACACTGACTGTCAGCTTGTGCGAGGGGCACACAAGCTGACAGGCGCAGCTGGGAGGACACAGTAAATGGATTGACTTCTGTGGCTCCATTCCGCTCTCGGAATCGGGCCACTAAGGCCATGAGAGCTCCGTGCAGCTTCAGGCTATCACAGGGAGAGATCCTCTCCCTGTGATAGCCCAAGTGAGACTGCCGTGAGCTGCGATGCCTGATGATTAAATATGTCACGTGACACTCGCACCCCCCCCCCCCAGCCCCCGCAGTAACCAATGGTTGAGGGTTGAAGTGCGAGTGTCAGCCTATAGAATGTAATGGAGGCGGAGCGCTCGAGCAGGAAAAACTGCTGAGTCACTCCATCCCAATCTATGGCAAATCACAATCTACCGCACTGCACCGGTCTTCGGCCCGATTGACGGTGTCCGGCATAAGTCATGGGTCCTGGCTGCCAGTAGCAACCGGGACCTACTGGGTTTAACCCGTTCTCCGCCCGTGAGAACGGTTTAAACCCTGCAAACGGGATGTCAGGGCGTACCTGTACAAAAAACACCTTGCAAAAAATAAAATGTAACATTTTTGCAGACTTTGCTTATGTCCTGAGTCTCTGTGATGTAAAAGAGATATATGCCAAATTTCAAGAAGATTGAATAATATTTAGAGGCTGCACACTTTGATCAGTTTTGCAAAAGTAAGCAAAAAATATGATTTTTCAATGTTAATTACTTTTATTGGGAAAACTAGAAATCACAAACTTAAAATATTTAAATTAGACACTAGGATTAATAGGTAGTATGATAGGAAAAACGTGTTATATTAATCAACTTTGAACGATGCAATCCCTTCTTTTTGTTTGCTTGGTGATTACTTTTATGTGATGCTCGACTAACAAGAATTGTTTCTGTTGTTCATCCCTGACCAATTTGTTAATTTTTTTTTATCAGAGCAATTCCTCTTTCTGTTGTATTATTGACCACCTTAAGAGCGTTCACATGGCTTCTTAGAGAATCACTGCAGTATTCTGTCACATCGTTGATCCCAAACAATTCAAATAATGGCTTTCTTTTATTAGTAATGACATGGCTCAGGTCTTTTCCTTCAAAAACTAGGCTTTTACCCTCTAAGAATTTCATTTCCTTTTTCTTTGCAGGTTTGGTTTCTAAACTTTTAGTCATATTTTCCTTTTCAGCCTTATTTCCTTATCAGAGTAATACGTGTGTCCAAATAAGCCAATTCTATGTTTGTTTCTGACAGATACCAATTTTACATCTGCATCTGGGTAAGTGCTCAAAAGCTGTAGCATATCCAAATCCCTCTGTGGAGCCCATCGACTATATATATATCTGTCAAAATTCTTGTTGAGGAATATTCAACTGTTTAGTGAAGAGGACAATTTTAAGTGCATACATTACCCTTGCCAACCACCTTGCTTGATGCAGAGCCCCTGGGAACCTGAAACTGAATATTAGAAATTTCACTAATTTGATATAAAAGTGTGTGCAACCTCTAAATATTATCCAATCTTCTTGAAATTTGGCATATATATCTTTTACATCACTGATACTCGGGGCATAAGCAAAGTCATATGAAAATACCATCTTTGGAAAAATGAAACACCCTACTGTACACCCTTGGTTCTGGGCAGGTTAAAGCTTGTTTCATTGCTTGTTCACACAGAGCCTGTTCACTGCAATCCAAACATTTTAGAAAAAGTCAGTGAGCAAATGGAGCCAAACTTTTGAAAAGTTCACTAAATTCTAGTTTTCATATTTATTTTTTACTTTTATCACTTTTATCGTGACTACGTTAAACTATACTTCCAGTGTTCCACTTAAAATCATTACATGATATGCACCATAGTGTTTAAAGTCAAGCTTTGAATCTAAAATTAAAACCTAAGTGCTCTATGCTCTTGGTAAGTTTTGTTGCCCTTTAGACAGGCAGATATATAGATAGATAGATAGATATTCACACAGAGGCATATTCATAGTGTAGGGTAGGGTCTGTCCCAATGAGATCACCTTACCGTGGTGGGACAGTTCAAGCTATTTGGCCACCAAATTGCAAGCTAAGTATCTCACTATTTCTTTACTTCATAATTTTATACTTTCATTTACTGCACCATCGCTGAATAGCTTCTCATGTTGTATCTATATACTAATGTTTTATCTATATCTTTGTGCTAGCAGTGTGCTGCTTTATTCTCCTGTTGCTGTATATTTAGCCCAGCAGCCTGCACCTGTAAGCCAGGTCCATATAATAGTTTGGAATCAATAGTGCTGGCTAACTTATTTTTTGTCTGTATTGTACATATGGGGGAGTGGCTACCTCCGTGTTGGCTCTTGCACCCCACCCACCTCTATCAGGTGTATATAAGGTGACTTGAATGTTCCAGATCCTGCAATGCCTGCTGATCTATTCCCACAGAGGCATATTCATAGTGTAGGGTCCGTCCCAATGAGGTCACCTTACCGTGGTGGGACGGTCCAAGCTATTTGGCCGTCAAATTGCAAGCTAAGTACCTCACTATTTCATAACTTCATAATTTTATACTTTCATTTACTGCACCATCGCTGAATAGCTTCTCATGTTGTATCTATATACTCATGTTTTATCTATATCTTTGTGCTAGCAGTGTGCTGCTGTATTCTCCTGTTGCTAGATAGATACATAGATAGATACAGTAGATAGATATGTATGAGATAGATATGAGATAGATAGACAGACAGACAGACAGACAGATAGAGGAGGTCACCATATTGTGGTGGGATGGTACACACTAGTTGGCCAAATGGTAAGCTAGGAACCTCTATTTTTCACCATAGAAGTATTGCAAAGTAAAACATGTCATATTTTACATATAGCTTAGCGCAGTAGCGTGCACCTATATACTTATTTCATTCAGTAGTTGGGCTTGACCAATTTTTGCTTTTTATGTTACATATGTGGAGGGAGTGGCTGCCTCCATTTTTGCTGGTGCACTCCACCCATTGCACTAGGTGAGGGATGTACTAGACCTTACATGCCCAGAAATTGAGGCTCAGTGCTAGCATAAGAGAGGCATATCTATAGTGTAGGATCTGTTCCTAAATATGGTCACCTTATAGTGGTGGGAGGGTACACACTATTTGGCCAAATGGTAAGCTAAAAACCTCTTATTTTTCACCATAGCAGTATTAGCAAATTAAAACATGTCATATTTAACATGTAGCTTAGTGCTAGCAGTGTGCTGCTGTTATCTTCTTGTTTGGATAGATAGATAGATAATAAATGGATAAATGCAGCAAATCATAAATGGTGGTTTATTCCATGATGCACATATGAGAAAGATAAACACAAGACAGATAGATAAATATATAGATAGATAGATATCCAAACAAATTGTATAGCAGCACTACTTATCCAAATGATGTGTGGGTGCCAGAGGTCCAGACT
Organism: Hyla sarda; assembly: GCF_029499605.1. NCBI lineage: Eukaryota > Metazoa > Chordata > Amphibia > Anura > Hylidae > Hyla > Hyla sarda. The sequence goes on along the minus strand of NC_079193.1, from coordinate 62,233,015 downwards.
GGATCATGGTCCACTAAATAGGAAACAGCTATGCAGCAATCCAAAAGAATAATGAAAAAACGGTGTCTTCTATTCAGCCCATGTCAAGCAGCGACGTTTCAATTTATCAATAGAATAATTCTCAAGCAGAGTGATACAAAGCATTATGAGGCTTTTTATGCCGAGCTTAGTGATTATAACAATCCAATTCACAAGTGACAATTCAATACATAATTTCATATAAATCCATAAAAATACAAAAACCTGTGTGTATTACAAAGTGCACAATCTCCAGTACATGATTATTAATAACATCAACATAGTACCTGTGCATCCAAAGTGCTAATATATATTAGTGGATGATATATAAAATACTTGAAAATGCATACAATTGCCTTGAATTGAGCAAAATTACACAGATGTAGACAATAAGAATAAGGATGTACAACACTCACCCATTCAGTGTATAGAAAGCTCCCAACATGGCGCTGTTAACGTGAGACCAATGTTACTGCACCTGTGCAGTCACTCGGCTTGTGTGTCAGATCACGTGTCCAGTCACATGACCATCACATGATCCACATCATAGCAACTGCGGATGCTATGAGTCCGCACACCGCAGTTACAGGTCGGGAAGCACAGCCACAAACGTAGTGGAGGACGCGCATTGCTAACCTCCACCACGAATGCGCGGGCACCAGATCCTGACAATAGTATATAAATCGCATGTTGTGTGAACACTGCACTACCTGGCAAACATGCATCACCACAACTTAATGGAAATATGTGTGCACAGCCTGTATATCTCAATGGGGCAATTTATATGGCTAAGAAAAAAATGTAATAAAAAAAAAAAGGAGAAAGTAAAATAAAGGAATGAAGATAATGAAATAAATAAATAAATATGTCTATAGTTTTTAGTTTTTGTATATAACACAGTATATGGACCAATACCCACATCTCACAATATGCACACATTTTTGTGTCACAAGTTTTTTTTTTTTTCTTCTTAGGAGCAACTTAAAATGAAAACAGAACTGCGTCCTCTTGGTCGAGGAATGAAGGGTGTACCCCTCCATTTCTGGAGAGAGGCGCATATCACTTGAAGTGCCACAATGGGGTCCTGGGCCCATCCTGACTTCACAATTCAACGATAGCTTATAGAGGGCAATCGGATAACCATTCCAAACAAACAGCTCATTCAATTGTGGGAAAAAGGTCCACTGTCTATGGCATAAACAACCTCAAATAATTGTAAATAGTTTGTGCCTCAGATAAACAACAAAAAAACAAGAGAATATATTAGAAAATACTCCCACTATATCAGGCTCTACATAACTCCACACATTGTGGCCGCTGTCCCCAAAATTAGTGCATAGTCACATCAATCTATAAAGCAAACAATTTTTATTGAGAATGCCAAATAAAATTTAGATTTTAAAAAAGATATTATAAATACAAAGCACTGCATGGGTGGGTTGTCTTCCTTTTCACAAAAATAATCCACTAATTTTGTTCCATTGTGTAAAAAATAGAAGAACCAAAAGAAAAATGAGGAAAAAAAAAATACTAGTGTAATAAACATAACACTAATTACCTTTGTTGTACCCCCCCCCCCTGCCGTAGGAATATAGGGAGTCATATCCTGCAAGGGAAGGGGAGAAGAACCACCCCCAGAAACTGCTACCGTTTCAAATTGAGCTCTATACTGTATTAAATTCTACGTTAAGGCCTTGTGGCCGTAGGGACCCTAATTTATGGATCCACCATAGTTCTTTCTTGCAAAGAATAGCCAGTCTGTCCCCTCCTCTTTTAAGATGGGGCACACAATCTATTGCCATAAATTTCAAGTCTTTCTCGGTATGTCTTAGTTCGGTGAAATGTTTCGATACAGGTAAATCTAGTCTTTTCTTTCTAATAGTATACCTATGATTATTAATATGGGTTTTGAGACTCTATGTGGTCTGACCAATGTATAATAGTCTGCATGAGCAGAACAAAACATAGATCACCCACACAGAGTCACATGTAAGATAGTGTCTTAATACAAATCTTTGTGCATTGTGTGGATGATGATGTGTGGTCATTTGTGAACAATTCACACAAGAAAGGCATGGGAATGAGCCTGTCTTAGGAGTAGTTAAAAATGTTTGTGTAGGTTTGATGTCATGTTTCAATACATCTGTATGTACCAAATGGTCTCTCTAATTTTTTGTTCGTCTATACAACATTACAGCGTTCACCCTGAACTCTTCTATGTTGTTATGACTGTCACGTAAAATATGCCAGTGACGGTTCAAAATGTTTCCAATCTTACTGCTTAATCCCATGTATGATTACGCAAATGGAATCCAATTGCACAATTGTTGTTCCTTTCCCGAATGTAAAATATTGTCCCGTTCTAGTTGTTCAACCCTCTGTTTCTGATATTTTACCAATTGTCGTGGATACCCACGCTGTAGAAATTTGGTTGTCATGGTGTCTAGTGAATCTACCAGGACTAATTCGTTGTCAATAACCCTCTTGGCTCTAAGCATTTGGCCATGTGGTAATGAATTAATCATCTTTCTGGGATGGCTACTATGATAATGTAAGATAGTATTTTTATCAATTGGTTAGTGAAAAGACTGGTTTGTAACCTGCTATTATTTGTAGAAATAGACATGTCCAGGAAGCTGATATTCTGAGTAGAATGTGTCATAGTAAATGAAATAGTGTTGTCCATGGAATTTAAGAATGTGTAAAATTCCTCTAGTTCAGTGGTTGTCCTTGCCCAGAGGAGGAAAATGTTGTCTATGTATCGCCACCACCCCAGATAAAATGGCTAACAAGGCTTGTGGGGGAGTGTTTTTAAAAATAAAATAATTTTTCTAATGTTTTTTTTTATTGAATTTTCAGGCTTAGTAGTGGAAGCCTTCTTATAAACGGAATCCACTACTAATCTGGGGCTTAGCGCTAGCCCCCAAAACAGCTAGCACTAACCCCCAATTTTTACCCCGGTACCCACGTCTACAGGGGTGCCGGGAAGAGCCGGTACCAACAGGCCCGAAGTGTCAAAAATGGCGTTCCTGCGCCTAGGCGGTAACAGGCTGGCATTATTTAGGCTGGGGAGGGCCAGTAAAAATGGTCCTAGCCCACCCTTGATAAAAATATGGCAAGCCCTATGAGTTTTTTTTTCATAAATAAATAAAAACATGCTTAGGGCTCCCCGTATTTTTATTCACAGCCAGATACCAACCAAGCAGCAACAGCCTGATGTTACCAGGGTGGGCTAGGACCATTGTTACTGGCCCTCCCCAGCCAAAATAACGCCAGTGAGTTACCACCTAGGCCAAGGAGTGCCTAATTACGTCATCACTAGGGGGCGGAGCTACACAGACCCGACAGGGAGTGAGGGAGGTAAGCGGACCTTGTCTTCTGTATAAACTATATACAGTTATCTATAGATAGATAGATACAGTGGGGATCAAAAGTTTGGGCACCCCAGTTTAAGATTTGTATTAATGTGCATAAAGAAGCCAAGGAAAGATGGAAAAATCTCCAAAAGGCATCAAATTACAGATTAGACATTCTTTTAATATATCAAAAAAAGTTTGATTGATTTCCATCATTTACACTTTCAAAATAACAGAAAACAACAAAATGGGCATCTGAAAAAGTTTGGGTACCCTGCAGAATTTATAGCGTGCACTGCCCCCTTTGCAAAGCTGAGACCTGCCAGTGTCATGGATTGTTCTCAATCATCATCTGGGAAGACCAAGTGATGTCAATCTCAAATGTTTTAAATGCCCAGACCCATCTGACCTTGCCCCAGCAACATAGGTTCTTCTAAGCAGTTGTCTAAAAATCTGAAACTGAAAATAGTTGATGCTCACAAAGCTGGAGAAGACTATAAGAAGATAGCAAAACGTTTTCAGATGTCAATATCCTCTGTTCGGAATGTAATTAAGAAATGGCAGTCATCAGAAACAGTGGAAGTTAAAGCAAGATCTGGAAGACCAAGAAAAATATCAGACAGCAAAGCTTGCAGGATTGTGATACCCATCACAAAACCCATGTTTGACTGCACAATCCCTCCAGAAAGATCTGGCAGACACTGGAGTTGTGGTACACTATTCCACTATAAAGAGATACTTGTATAAATATGGTCTTCATGGAAGAGTCATCAGAAGAAAACCTCTTCTACATCCTCACCACAAAAATCAGCATTTGAACTTTGCAAATGAACATATAGACAAGCCTGATGCATTTTGGAAACAAGTTCTGTGGACCGATGAGGTTAAAATTGAACTTTTTGGCTGGAATGAGCAAAGGTACGATTGGAGAAGAAGGGGAACAGAATTAAATGAACAGAACCTCTGTCCAACTATTAAGCATGGGGGTGGATCAATCATGCTTTGGGGTTGTATTGCAGCCAGTTGCACAGGGAACATCTCACGAGAAGAAGGAAAAATTGATTCAATAAAATTTCAGCAAATTTTGGATGCTAATTTGATTTCATGTGTGAAAAAGCTGAAGTTAAAGAGAGGATGGCTTCTACAAATGGATATTGATCCAAAAAACACCTCGAAATCCACGAGGGATTACATCAAAAGTCGTAAACTGAAGGTTCACATAATTGAAAATAGATGGATAGACATTAAAAGAGCAGTGCGTGACAGACAGCCGAGAAATCTCAAAGAACTGGAAGACTTTTGTAAGGAAGAATGGGCAAAGATGCCTCAAACAAGAATTGAAAGACTCTTGGCTGGCTATAAAAAGCATTTACAAGCTGTGATACTTGCCAAAGGGGGCAGTACAAGATATTAACTCTGCAGGGTGCCCAAACTTTTGCAGACACCATTTTTTTGTTTTCTGTTATTTTGAAAGTGTAAATGATGGAAATAAAATCTAACTTTTGTTGACATAAGAATATCTAATCTGTAATTTGATGCCTTTTGAGATTTTTCCATCTTTCTTTGGCTTCATTATGCACATTAATACAAATTTTTACCTGGGGTGCCCAAACTTTAGATTTCCACTGTAGCTATATAGATAGATAGATAGATAGATAGATAGACAGATCGAGCTTAAATTACAAATATTTTAACAAAGGAGACAAAGCTAATATGTTCTGTTCAAGCAGATATTCTGTGTGGGATGAGAGAGAAATATAATCATATCAGTGTATTAATTGCCTATTGTGCACTTAACCACTTGATGCCATCTTATATACATTTGCATTCTGGTCTTTTTGAAGCAGCTGAAATTGAATTCAAAGACGATTGTTGCATCTCAAGCTGAAAATAAAATGTGGAGCAGAAAGTAGATGGTTACTATGCGATGTTGCTATTTACTATAGAAATCTAAATCTGAAAGCTGGAAATGAACACTCCACAGGAAGATATGTTTGCCTTGAGCATTGCAGTTTTCAATTCCATTAGAAACCTATGTTGCTGATGCAAAAGGATAACACATGAGCCCTTAAGTTTGTGCTGAATATGTTAATAATTTTATCTTGTATAAAGTGGGTGTAAACTTTCCTCAAGTCTGGGCTTGATTGTCACGAATAAATGGGTGTATATAAAATAAATGTAAAAAATGATGTAGATCCAGTTAATTAATTTAAAACAATGTATTATTACAATGATAGTGCTTGGGGTGTCCTTTGTAGGGCCCTTACATCGGACTCACCACGATAAGCAAGGTAGTGAATGTATAAAATATTCATACATTAAAATAAAATAAAATAGACATATAATATACAGGGTAAAAAAGTTCTGGCATCCCAGTGTGGCAAATAGTCTGTAGCGCTTATAGATGTATGAACGGAGATTGTGCCTTGTATGGTTGATTACAAATAGTCTGAGTAGCAATGTCTCTGTATAGCTCGTATCTGGTCAAGATACTGCATGTTGGTAAGGGGTTAAAATCAATGCACTCTGCGGCGCTGAGGTTTCCTTGTGTGTATCCCACTCTACCCTGGTGGCACAGGGATAGAGATTGGTGAGTGGGATATAGATAGTCTCTTAATTGTAATCCTGTGGGTGCATGAGGCTGCGCTCTGTAGCGCTGGAGGCACCTCAAATGTGGATCACTCTACCCCGGCGGCACAGGGAAAGTTTTGAGTTGATTTGGGGATTTGACACACTGTGCCTCTTACCAGCAATGTCCTGGAGCCTGGTTGCCGGAAAAAGGTTTTTGCTGGCGAGATGTCCGCTGACAGGCGGGATGCGTACAACCCCGGAAGCGTGCTCTGGTAAATTTCTTGCGATCCGATGAATGATGGTAAAGATCATCAGGTTTGCCAATACTGGGGTACAGGTGATAGAGGCTAGATGCATTTGGAGGTACTCATCTACCTCTTTTTCAATAGCAATTGAAAAGCTATTGCGATTGCTATTAAAAAAGAGGTAGATGAGTACCTTCAAACGCGTCTAGCTTCTATCACCTGTACCCCAGTATTGGCAAACCCGACGATCTTTACCATCACTCACCAGCACGCTTCCGGGGTTGTACACATCCCGCCTGCCAGCGGACGTCTCCCCAGCAAAAACCTTTTTCCGGCAACCAGGCTCCAGGACATTGCTGGTAAGAGGCACAGTGTGCCAAATCCCCAAATCCATTCAAAACTTTCCCTGTGCCGCTGGGGTAAAATGGTTCACATTTGAGGGGCCTCCAGTGCTGCAGAGCACAGCCTCGTGCACCCACAGGATTACAAAGAAAGACTATCTACACCCACTCACCAATCTCTATCCCTGTGCCGCCAGGGTAGAGTGGAATACACACAAGGAAACCCCAGCGCCGCAGAGCACATTGATTCTAACCCCTTACCAACACGCTGCCGCATGCAGTATCCTGTCCAGATACAAGCTATACAGAGACATTGCTACTCAGACTATTTGTAATCAACGATAAAAGGCACAATCTCCGTGCATACATCTATAAGTGCTACAGACTATTTGCTACACTGTGATACTAGCCCTTTTTTTACCCTGTATATTATATGTCTATTTTATTTTATTTTATTTCATTGTATGAATATTTTATATATTCACTGATCGTGGTGAGTATGATGTAAGGGCCCTACAAAGGACACCACAAGCACTATCATTGTAATAATAAATTGTTTTAAATTAATTCACTGGATCTACATCATTTTTTACATATATTTTATATTTTATATACACCCATTTATTGGTGACAATCAAGCCCAGACTTGAGTAAAGTGTACCCCCACTTTATACATTGTTCGCAGGTTGTATGGGATACACAACCTTTTTCACATTAGTACTCGTCTGGCAGTAATACTATTGTCTCTATTGTCATGTTGCAGCTACCTATACACATAATAATGTTATCTTCTCTAGGACACAGCTCTGCATTTTATACAGAGGGAAAATAATAGTTCACAGTCTAATAGAAATCATCTTATCCTTAAATAGCTTCAAATGTAATGTGCAGTGTAAAAAGTACTGTTGTCATCAGTGTCACCTGCACTACCTGTCAGTACCGACAGGTTAGTGCAGGTGACACTTGTGAAAGATTTCATTAAAACATGAGGAAAGAAAATGAAAAAACAAACAAATCAAACACAAAGCTACAAAAACGGCACCAAAATCTCCCACAGGAAAGACACACTACAAGAAAGGAATAATAATCATTTGTTTATATTATGTAAGACTTGATAGCATTGAAAAAAACATATCCTGGTGCAAATATTCAAGGTCATAGAAACAGTAAGATATAGTGCAAAAGAAAAACAATGAATGCTGACCAAAGATCAAAAAGGATAGTTAAAGTTTACCTATCATTAGAATAAACTTTTTATGAAATGTAAAAAATAACATTTCGTGGATATTTGTAATATACATTGGTTAAAAAATGTGTATATTCTTGTCCCTGCAGCTATTGCCTTTGTGTCTCTGTGAGTGGTAATTATAATAGCAAAAGACACTAGAAAATTCCTACAATGAAATATAATAAATAAATAATAAAAGGGATTTATACATACATATTCGCAAATTCGCGAATATAGCGTTAAATATTCTCAATTATGAATACTCAAATTTTTTTTCACAGTACACATCACAGTGATCATTCCTCCCTGCTTCCAGCTTGTGTTGTAAACAAGGCTCCTATACTAGTTACTGTGTCAGACCGGTGGAAGGCCGAAAATTTGCACGCAATATTGCGCATGAGAATTTTATGGTGAATGCGCATGCAAATTTTATGGCGCATGGTTAAAAAAGGCCGTGAATATTGCGAATATGTGAATTTTGTGAATAAATGACGAATATTCGTCCATATATTCGCAAAATCTCTCAAATTCGGAAATGGCTTATGCCACTCAACACTAGTCCCTAGTAGATTAGTATATCATGAGGAACAAGCTAGATTAGGGCTTCATATACGATCTCCTACACAAAATGTAAGACCAAACTTTTGGAGTCATTTACTGTGATTAAAATAACAATTTTATTATATCCATTAAAAACAAAGGGAGACATAAAAACACACGAGAATAAACTCCCACAGGGGGGAACTGGAACAAAAGGGCATCACTACCTGCTATCACATGTAAACATAGTACACTATGTGCAAGTCAAGGGCTGAAGTATGCATTGCATGTAGGTAAATGGACAATGGTCTCCAAACATACAGTATATAATTGCAAGCATCAAATACAAACACAAAGAAAAATTACAAAAAGTGCAAGAAAGTGGAGCAGGAGTGATGCTATCTCAACATTCGTTTCGATACTGTCCTTCGTCCTGGGGGTGGCGTCCTCTCAGTACAGATCTTATTTGTACAGAAGTGCAAAGAAAAAGACGAGCACCACCCACAAAATAATATAAGGGTGCAAACCAGTTGCAAGAATAACACAAAAAAAGGGAAAAAAAGCTAGCAACCATTTAATGATACACACCCATAATATATTATGAAAAAATACAAATATCTTTATTGAATTGAATGCACAAAAGTAAGTATACACACAGTTAAAATAATTTAAAATACACTAAAGCAAAGCTGAGGAATATAATCAGGGGTCAATTACTGGGGAAAAAAATGTGCAGGAACTCACCCAAGATTTCCACTCAAGGGCTGGTCTAGCAAAACTTGTGGAAAAAGTGCAGGAACTCAGTTCCCAATGCGTTCCTGCAGGACTTGAGCCCTGAATATAATGCTACCACGCTTACCAAGCACTGGGTATAATAACCCTAGGGCAGAGAGAAGTACCAGTGCACTTATATGGACAGTATTGAGCAGCTACAAACACAGTATGAGGGAGCAAAGAAGTATACAGTAACCTTATATGCCCATATGCAATGAATTCTACATCCTTATAGCTCAACCATAAACATCTCACATCCAATGACATATGTAACCTACATATGTATACTAATGCTGAGTAAAATGTGCTTAAATAATGTTAAAGTGTGCCTATAGATAGAATCTACCCACATGTGCTACAATGTGAAAATATCACTGCCGGGACTCCAAGTCCAAGTGCCAGGAATGACAGACCCCACATGTTCAAACCCCAAGTCATGGTGGCTTCCTCAGGAGTAAATGAATACACACAATGTATGTCCTATTATACTGTCATCAATACATAACAACTGAATAATTATCTGAACCATGCGTAGTGCTGTGCATAAACCGGGAGCTATAACCGGAAGTGAAGTGGGTCATGAGACACTAAATTAAATCGAGGCACTATACGCAATAATGTGGATCACAGGACACAGAATGAGACTGAGGCTCTGTGCGCAGTAATTTGAGTGAGACTCTGTACACGGAAGTGTGTCTTGGAACGCAAGAGTGCTAACGTAGTTCTATACACACCGGGCTCCATACCTAGTGAACGCGACAATATACAAAAAAGGCTAGGCTCCAAAAATATTGTAAACATAAATAAATAAACCACCATTAGTACCCTAAATATTGTGAATACATATCAATAAACCACCATCAATATTCCTCAAGTAATTTATTACATGAAGATGCATCTTCAGAATATGTCACTTAGACATTTCTATGCTCCTACCTCGTAATACTTCACAGATCTACTAATTATGCAAATATTCCACAAGTGAGTTAAACATATATCCCACAAAATTCCTCATGTCCTCTCTTTTTTATATACACAAGCCCCATGTACACATGTTGTGGTCCAAAACTCAATTGTGGATCTTTTAATAATTCCACAGGGTCCCATCCAAGCACCGCCAAGTCCTTGCCGACATAATGGTAGATCTTCCAGTTATTTCACAGAGTCCATAACATGTATGGGGGACATATATACAGTCCCATCCAAGCTTCACCAAGTCCATAACGACTTTTCTAGTCCATAATGTCCATTAAACTTTCCAGATGCAAAGTCCACCCATGTAATGAGTCCACACCTTTGTCCCTTGAGGTAAGTGGAACTCTTCATATATTGTTGTGATACTTGGTACGAAAATAAGCCCTCATATTGAGCGTTCCACAGCCAATCAGAAACAGACATTATAAAATTGCTGATGTTACACACCTGCTTGTAAAGTGTGCCGCGCTATCTCCATATCGGTGCATAGCGTGCGAGCCATCGGACGCTGCGCGTACTTCCGGGCAGCCCGTCATCCGCCCAACACAGATGACAAATCACATGACAGGTAGTGTAAGACGCAAGCCCGGAAGAGTGTGGCGCCAAGGGTCGGCACGTGAACACTGGGACAAAATGGGCACTTAGTGCATGCAAAGAGATACAGATAAGAATATATAATTATTCATAATATTTACAACATATATAGATAGAGAACTATTGCAATGCATAAGTAACCTAACAGATAATAGTCTAAAGCATTTTGGAGGAAAAGACCTGACCGACCCATACACCGAATTAAGTGCAATTGGGCATAAAATGAATATATAACAATATGTGCATGATTTTATTCTAAAAGGTGAAATAATAATAATTGATGTATAAAGTGAAAAAATGCATTAGTGCATGAGTGCACATTACACCATATGTTTAATTAATTATTTGTTTTTTATCTATTTATATTTTACATTAATATTTCACAATTATTTATTTATATTTATATTTTTACTTAGAGCTGTCCACTTTTTCACTTTGTATATCAACTATTATTATTTCACCTTTTAGAATAAAATCATGCACATATTGTTATATATTACTTTTATGCACAATTGCACCTTATTCAGTGTATGGGTCGGTCAGGTCTTCTCCAAAATGCTTTAGAATATTATCTGTTAGGTTACTTATGCACTGCAATAGTTTTCTATCTATATATGGTGTATATATATTCTTATCCATTTGTATGCACTTTCTATCCCAGTACGCATGCGTCGACCCCTGGAGCCATGCTCTTCTGGGCTTGCATCTTACACTGTCTGTCATGTGATTTGTCGTGTGACTTGGGCGGATAACGTGCTGCCCGGAAGTACACGTGGCGTCCAGTGGCGCCAATATGAAGATAGAGCGGCGCACTTTACAAGCAGGTGTGTAACATCAGCGATTTTATAATGTCTGTTTCTGATTGGCTGTGTCTCTATACAAATAAGATCTGCACTGAGAGGATGTCACCCCCAGGACGAAGGACAGTACCAAGCATGTGTTGGGGTGGCGTCACTCCTGCTCCACTTTCTTGCATGGTTTGTAACTTTTTCATTGGGTTTGTATTTGATGCTTGCAATTACATATGTTTGGAGACCATTGTACATTTACCTACATGCAATACATACTTATGCCCTTCACTTCCACATGGTGTACTATGTTTACATGTGATAGCAGGTAATGACGCCCTTTTGTTCCAGTTCCTTCCTGTGGGAGTTTCATCCAGTGTGTTTTTTATGTCTCACTTTCTCTTTAATGGATATAATAAAATTGTTACTTTAACCACTGTAAATGACTCCAAAAGTTCCCTTGGTCATACATATAGTCAGACCTGAGGATGAGGAGACCAAATACAAGAAGTGTGGGTGGACAAGCAGGGCTCTGTGCAGTGAAGGATAGGGCATAAGATGTTAGATCACGGGGGTCCCGCCACTGGGGACTCCAGGGATCTCCCCTGCCGCACCCCTGTCCTTCAGTGCACAGTGCGAACTCCACTCCATCCCCGATGACTGGCGATACCAGTCGCTACAGCCCCTCCATTCACATCTATGGGAGGAGACGTGATGGCTATATACTAGTTGTCATGCCCCTCCCATAGACATGATTGGAGGGGGTGTGGGGGACGTCACAAACGGGGAATCAAATGCGGAAGTGTTCCAGATGCCGCCGCTGCCGGCCCGGAGATCGTAGGGGTCCAGAGAGAAGAGGGAGGGATGGGTAAGTCCCCTTTCTTCCCCAGAAATTCATCTGCAGCCTGCGATTACATTGTGGAGCTGACTATGGGTCCCCTAGATCCCAGGGATGACCAGAATTTAATATTTAAATGATGGACATCAGAGCCAGCTCTGATGTCTGTCATTACCAGCAGATATCGGCTGCTGATAGCGGGCCCACGCCATATTCCCCTCACACAAACTATGATGTTACTGGTACATCATGGGTCAGGAAGGGGTTAAGGATCTCAGGATGGCAATTTTTCCGCCCCATGAAGGTGCAGACGGCAGACCGATTTTAGGGCCGGTCCTGGCTGCTACTGCTAGTGTGGTAGAGTGAAAATATATTTAAACATAATCATATATATAATAATTTAATACAGTCTATGTCACATAAATTCAGTAATATGTCTTTCACATTTCTGCTTAGCTTTTGCAAATATTAGCTAATATGTAACAGATGGCAATAACCTTCCTTCCAGCGTTGCCTGACCATCAAGATTGAACTTTGTTCGATTAAAAAGATAGTGATGGCTGTACAAGGATATATATGGATACATGTCCTGAACAAACGCCTGATATTGCTTGCCTAATAATGACCGATCAATAAATGTCAGGCTGACCTTCTGGCGGAAAGAGGAACAAATTATGATTACTCAATGCATAAAGAGAAGAACAGGACTATAAACTTAGCGCATGACAAAACCCCATATACGCACACATACACGTCATTGAATGATGATCGATAATATGGGTGTTGATTTATGTTAATCTTGAGGCCTTATAAACCCTTGTAAAATGCTTTAATAAACAGAAGAGATTTGGAAAACTTGAACTGTGGGTCAGTTACTTAATTTCTCCTACAATGCATGCATCATATATTCAATTTGGCCGGGAATAGATAAGCACAGTATACCTGAAGAAGTCATTCTACTTCAGTTGGCGCCCAAACAGGGACCTCGAGTTGTGACTCTGAGAGGCAAGTTGCACTATACGAGGCATTGGGCCAACCAACCGTGGACGGATGAGGATGGGAGACTGATCACCTCCACAGTACGGTAGGACAAAATTTTCTTGTAACCTAGCCAGTACGCTGTCTCCCCCGCTTGGTTGCCTTATGACTTACCTGATTGCCTCACAGGCCACAAAAAGACATGTATAGTTTTTGCTTGAGGTCTACTTACTGGAACTGTCACAAAGAGTGTTTATCTGTTGCCCGGGTATATGTGTTGACGTGTGGGTGTGTGTACGTGTTCCCCGGGAATGCATGGTGGGTTGGGCCTCTGGGGAATTGAATAAGCCGAGGGCACTAAAAACTGTTGCTACAGATACTTCTGTTCTGTCAGCCAATGTATTAGTGGATTAGCTGCTTGACGTCAGAGGTTCAAAGGGTCTCCTTGGAGGTGGTCTTGAAAGTACGTGTATACAAGGAAGTATAACACGGTAGCCCCTCAGCCTATAAGACATTCCTGTAACCCTACCTTGAAACTGTGCATGTGTGTGTATGGACAGACTCTCTGAGAGGTTGCATTCCAGGGAAAACTAATAATCCTTCCTCCAGGGTATCTGTGAGAGAAGGTATTAGTGAATTTGGCAAGCCGCCAGGATAAGTGCATAAGCCACAGGGATTTCCCTGGTAATAAGATACCTCTGTGACCTATCCTAAGAAGTATATTGTACATTGTTTGTATATGTCATATCATAAGGGTGTCTGTGTTGTAAATTAAGTTATTGAGTAGAATTGATTGTCTCAGTGTCTCCTAAAAGAATGTTCCTTGGTGGTTTTGGATACGGTAGTTTGAGTGGACAAATGGCTGTGTGCATTGTGTTGAAGAAATGGGTGTTTTTGGTCCAGTGTGTGCAAGGGGTAGGAGCAGATTGTTGTAAATAGCTTGATAGGATTGTTGTCAGAAATAGAGACTCAACGTTTTGGTGAAAAAGCAGATGATTTATTAATGAAAAGGATGTGAAAATTAAAGTAGTTGAAAGTTGGAATATATTGATGGTTGATGGATAGAGGTATTCATATACAGCAGTGTTATATGCAGAATTTGCATAAAGTACTAAACTGAAAGGCAAAGGGAAATGTAAAGGTGATTGCTGCTGTTTAGGAGGATGATGCTGAAGAAGACACAGACCCATGGAGTTGGATTAGCAGAGTTAAAAGTGTTCATGCAAGTGATATTATGGTACAGGAATGTAGAAGAGTCCAAGAAGTTTGTTGAAACTGTAAAACAGTGTTAACACTTTGTTCAGGAATGTACTGAAGGTGTCAGGGGGGAACTGTAGGGTTCCCCTTGATCAATGAGGGAGATGAATGAATGGAATGCAGATGTTGTGCTAGGTCTCTTGGAAAGCTGGGTGTATGTAGTCATGTGATGACATTCATAGAATGATTCTTGTAATATTAAGTATGTTGTATATGTATGATGTAGATTAAATGAATTAGGAATACATGTAGTATGACCAGTGAATGTTTTCAGGTGAAGTTGTTTTTGCAAGTGTTTATGTTGTAATGGATCCTTTTCAATTGGTAAAGAACAAAAAAAAAAAAAAAAAAAAAACAATTCTTGTGGTATTAATTGAACCTATCTGATGATATTTTATTAAAGGGGTATTCCAGGCCAAAACTTTTTTTTATATATCAACTGGCTTCGGAAAGTTAAACAGATTTGTAAATTACTTCTATTAAAAAATCTTAATCCTTCCAATAGTTATTAGCTACTGAAGTTGAGTTGCTGTTTTCTGTCTAACTGCTTTCTGATTACTCATGTCCCGGGAGCTGTGCAGTTCCTATGGGGATATTCTCCCATCATGCACAGCTCCTGGGACGTGACATCATCATTGAGCAGTTAGACAGAAAACTTCAGAAGCTAATAACTATTGGAAGGATTAAGATTTTTTAATACAAGTTATTTACAAATCTGTTTAACTTTCCGGAGCCAGTTGATATAGATATATATATATATATATATATATATATATATATATATATATATATATATATATATTAGTGTTGCTCGCGAATATTCGCAATGCAAATTTTATTCAAGAATATCGCATATTCGCAAATTCGCGAATATTCGCGAATATAGCGCTATATATTCGTAATGACAAATATTCGTGTTTTTTTTTCACAGTACACATCACAGTGATCATCCCTCTCTGCTTCCAGCTTGTGTGGTGTAAAGAAGGCTCTAATACTACTGTGTGAGACTGGTGTGTGAATTTTCGCATATGCGAAAATTCGCATGTGCTAATTTGCGCATATGCAAATTTTTGTATATGCTAATTTTCGCATACGCGAATGTTCGCATATGCGAAAATAAAAAGAGAATATTACGAATATGCGAATATTTGCGAATATATGACGAATATTCGTCCATATAGTCGCGAATATTCGCGAATTCGAATATGGTCTATGCTGCTCAACACTAATATATATATATATATATATATATATATATATATAAGTTTTTGCCTGGAACACCCCTTTAAGTTCCTTATAAGTTTTGTTTTCACAGAAGTGCAGGATGGATGAAAAAAATAAAAATAAATGAAATTTATAAGGAAATGCAATCAATGGTCTGATTATATTATAGGAGAAACCAGAGAAGAAGGGAAGGAAAGAAGGAAAATAAAATAAAATGTAAAATAAATTAAAAAGTGATCACTATTTAATTCCTTAATATTACCATAAGTATTTAAAAATCAGCTAATGCTTTATTTATTATAAATAATGTGCATTGAAGGTGATTTTTTCCCAAATGTTGAAAGAGCTATGTATATATTTTTTTATTCTTTTACATTTAGTTTTTGGTGACAATGTGGGCCCTGTGTGTTGTACGTTGAGTATTTGTAAATGTTGGATGTGTATTGTATGTCTCCTTGTAAAGTAACATAGGAATCCAGACAGACATATTACCAAAAAAATGCGCACAAAATACTGCCATATTGTGCCTTAAAAAATTGTGTTGAAAAATACTTTGGTCATACTGATGTCTGACCCCCAGCAAGGGAGTAACCCCCAAGTTTCATTATCAACCAAACCCCAGGACCATAGCTCAGAGTAAAACACCCCTAAATAGACAAGCCCTAGAATGTAACCTTTATTGTGTAGTTACTCTGCATACACATTGTTATATACCTATACATTCTACATTGCATTTATTTGAATAATATCAATTTTGAGTGGATAACTTTATAATGATAATTAAGTGTAACATGAAGATGCTGATTGTCTTAAACTTATAAGGTTAAAAATTCAAGAGCCATGATAGCATATCAGAGAATCCATGGTTGATGCTGAGTTATAAATGTAAGTTTGTTCCATGTAATGAAAATATGTAATACACAAGACAGGATATAGTGACCACACGCAGAATGAAGTTCTACTGCAATAAACCACTCATTTGAGCTGGTGGTTCAGAGAAGTAGAGTTGAAGGTATTCACTGAGATGTGTAAGATATCTGAAGGTAAGACATAATCAGTACAGGTACACTTTTGTTACCGCCCACAAGTAAGGGCCTATTGGAGTTAAGGTTTTCTTGAATCCTGGGGCGAACCAATCTGTAGTTGGCAATTCAACTGTTCAAAGTCCGAGAGCGGCCAGAGAAAGTGGCTATCCTAAAGAATAGAGCCACATGAAGGAAACAGCCCCAGAAGCCAAGGGGACTAAATGGTGAAGGAGGCTGCCAAGGCTGCTGTCACGATGCCGGCTGGCAGGAGGTGGATCCTCTGTGCCAGAGAGGGATGGCGAGGACCGCGCTAGTGGACCGGTTCTAAGACA
Source organism: Hyla sarda (assembly GCF_029499605.1). Classification (NCBI taxonomy): domain Eukaryota; kingdom Metazoa; phylum Chordata; class Amphibia; order Anura; family Hylidae; genus Hyla; species Hyla sarda. Next base: position 62,215,931 of record NC_079193.1, on the reverse strand, counting down.
CTACTGGTTTTCACCAGAGCCCGCCGCAAAGCGGGATGGTCTTGCTGCGGCGGTAGTGACCAGGTCGTATCCACTAGCAACGGCACCTCTCTGGCTGCTGAAGATAGGCGAGGTACAAGGGAGTAGGCAGAAGCAAAGTCGGACGTAGCAGAAGGTCGGGGGCAGGCGGCAAGGTTCGTAGTCAGGGGAGATAGCAGTAGTTCTGGTACACAGGGTATAAACATACAAAACGCTTTCACTGGCACTAAGGCAACAAGATCCGGCAAGGGAGTGCAAGGGAGGAGACTAGATATAGCCAGGGAACAGGTGGGAACCAATTAAGCTAATTGGGCCAGGCACCAATCATTGGTGCACTGGCCCTTTAAGTCTCAGGGAGCTGGCGCGCGCGCGCCCTAGAGAGCGGAGCCGCGCGCGCCAGCACATGATCGCAGGAGACGGGAACGGGTAAGTGACCTGGGATGCGACTCGCAAGCGGGCGCGTCCCGCTGTGCGAATCGCATCCCCAACGGCCATGGCAGAGCAGCGCTCCCGGTCAGCGCTGACCGGGGAGCTGCAGGGAGAAGGACGCCGTGAGCGCTCCGGGGAGGAGCGGGGACCCGGAGCGCTAGGCGTAACAGTACCCCCCCCCTTAGGTCTCCCCTTCTCTTTATCGGGTAACTGCCTCCCCTGGGATGAGGACACCGGAAAAGGATGGAGGGACTCCTCAACGGCAGGCAGAACCGCAGGAGTAGGAATGGGGAGAGAGGGCAGAGGGCGAGACCTGGCACGGGGCAGTGTGACACCAGGACGAGGGCCATGAGGGGACACAGAGGTTTGCCTGATGGGACTGGGAGGGGGGGAGAGGCATTTCCTGAGGCAGGCAGAGTCCTTAATGACCTTAGGGGGAGCGGATACAGGAGGAACCACAGAGTCACGGCAAGGGTTACTGGGAACCGGTCTTAGACAGTCCTTGGAACAAGAGGACCCCCAACTCTTGATCTCCCCAGTGGACCAATCCAGGGTTGGGGAATGAAGTTGAAGCCAGGGAAGTCCAAGGAGAATTTCCGAGGTGCAATTGGGGAGGACCAAAAGTTCAATCCTCTCGTGATGAGATCCGATGCTCATTAGAAGGGGCTCCGTGCGGAAGCGTATGGTACAATCCAACCTGGCTCCGTTGACCGCGGAAACGTGGAGTGGCTTCACAAGACGGGTCACCGGAATGCGGAATTTATTCACTAAGGATTCCCGAATAAAATTCCCAGAAGCTCCAGAGTCCAGGCAGGCCACGGCTGAGAGGGGAGAGCTGGCTGAAGTGGAAATCCGAACAGGTACCGTGAGACGTGGAGAAGCCGACTTGGCATCAAGAGACGCCACACCCACGAGAGCTGGGTGCGAGCGTGCGTTTCCCAGACGTGGAGGACGGATTGGGCAATCCACCAAAAAATGTTCAGTACTGGCACAGTATAGACAAAGATTCTCTTCCTTACGGCGATTCCTCTCTTCCAGGGTCAGGCGAGACCGATCCACTTGCATGGCCTCCTCGGCGGGAGGCCTAGGCGCAGATTGCAGTGGAGACTGTGGGAGAGGTGTCCAGAGATCCAAGTCTCTTTCCTGGCGGAGCTCTTGATGCCTCTCAGAAAAACGCATGTCAATGCGAGTGGCTAGATGAATGAGTTCATGCAGGTTAGCAGGAGTCTCTCGTGCGGCCAGAACATCTTTAATGTTGCTGGATAGGCCTTTTTTAAAGGTCGCGCAGAGAGCCTCATTATTCCAGGATAGTTCAGAAGCAAGAGTACGGAATTGTATGGCGTACTCGCCAACGGAGGAATTACCCTGGACCAGGTTCAGCAGGGCAGTCTCAGCAGAAGAGGCTCGGGCAGGTTCCTCAAAGACACTTCGAATTTCCGAGAAGAAGGAGTGTACAGAGGCAGTGACGGGGTCATCACGGTCCCAGAGCGGTGTGGCCCATGACAGGGCTTTTCCAGACAGAAGGCTGACTACGAAAGCCACCTTAGACCTTTCAGTAGGAAACTGATCCGACATCATCTCCAGATGCAGGGAACATTGGGAAAGAAAGCCACGGCAAAACTTAGAGTCCCCATTAAATTTGTCCGGCAAGGACAGGCGGAGGCTAGGAGTGGCCACTCGCTGCGGAGGAGGTGCAGGAGCTGGCGGAGGAGAAGATTGCGACTGAAGTTGGCGCACAATGGTGGACACTTCCGACAGCTGGTGGGTTAGAAGGGCGACCTGTCGGGCGATATCAGAGACAGCTGGCAGGGGAACCTCAGCGGGATCCATGGCCGGATCTACTGTCACGATGCCGGCTGGCAGGAGGTGGATCCTCTGTGCCAGAGAGGGATGGCGAGGACCGCGCTAGTGGACCGGTTCTAAGACACTACTGGTTTTCACCAGAGCCCGCCGCAAAGCGGGATGGTCTTGCTGCGGCGGTAGTGACCAGGTCGTATCCACTAGCAACGGCACCTCTCTGGCTGCTGAAGATAGGCGAGGTACAAGGGAGTAGGCAGAAGCAAAGTCGGACGTAGCAGAAGGTCGGGGGCAGGCGGCAAGGTTCGTAGTCAGGGGAGATAGCAGTAGTTCTGGTACACAGGGTATAAACATACAAAACGCTTTCACTGGCACTAAGGCAACAAGATCCGGCAAGGGAGTGCAAGGGAGGAGACTAGATATAGCCAGGGAACAGGTGGGAACCAATTAAGCTAATTGGGCCAGGCACCAATCATTGGTGCACTGGCCCTTTAAGTCTCAGGGAGCTGGCGCGCGCGCGCCCTAGAGAGCGGAGCCGCGCGCGCCAGCACATGATCGCAGGAGACGGGAACGGGTAAGTGACCTGGGATGCGACTCGCAAGCGGGCGCGTCCCGCTGTGCGAATCGCATCCCCAACGGCCATGGCAGAGCAGCGCTCCCGGTCAGCGCTGACCGGGGAGCTGCAGGGAGAAGGACGCCGTGAGCGCTCCGGGGAGGAGCGGGGACCCGGAGCGCTAGGCGTAACAGCTGCAGTTCTCCTGTCCTCCCACAATGATGGTACAGAGTGTACAGGTGGATGAGGAGTGTGGATCAGTCTGGTTAAGTCTCTTGCAGGTACCGGCAATGCATGCTGAGAGAGACCAATGGAAGAAGAAAGAGGTGGTACAGGGCAAAGACGGCATCTGGAGAGTTGGTAACAAACTGAGTGTGCCAGCAGTCTTGTACCCGATGGTAACATATATGACCCCATACACTAAGCAGAAGGGAGCTATCTATGTGTGTAGTAATGTCCGTACATTGGGTGGCCTCAGGATTCAACAATGCAGAAAGGTTTGTACAGACGTCATCATTTACATCTATTATGACCTAGGTAAAACAATAAAGGTACCCTACCAACACGCTCCATAATCATCTTACCTGTTTCAGAGACTATGAGTAGACTTCATCTAACTGCCTGGGGTGGGCCAATATCAGTATCTCCTTGTCTGATTGTACTGATTCCCTAACCATAGATACAGTGAAAAATACAAATAGGAAACTTTTGTAGAGTTGTGTCTAGTTCAGATTCTGTAATTGTCACCCATTTCCTTAAAACCTATGAGTAAATGGTAACTATTGTAAAGTATGGGATACTTCGGGATATGAAGCTTAGAATCCGATTAGAAGGGAATTGAACTGGAGAATACACATTAGTCAAGACACGTCTGGCCATACACATTTCCATTACCGAACTTACAAAGGAAGCCAAACCACACTCTAGAAGTAAATGTGCAGCCCCTGTTGAGAGCCTTGATCCCTATATGTATATTATATTGATGTTATAGGAGTCCCAAGGGGGTACCAGATGAGTTTAGAGCTATAGGTCAAGTAAAAGCTGGAGTTCAATCAATAATATCACAGATTTCCATGAGCAACATTAATTATATCTATTATAATCAACAAAGATTTGTAAATTTTTCAATAGAGGCTCAGGACAAGCTTAACAGCTTAGTGCCACATCTACTATGACCTTCCAGAATAGGATGGCCTTAGATATAATTCTAGCAGAAAAAGGAGGGGTGTATAAAATGTTTCGGGATACCTGCTGTACATACATCCCAGATAATACAGGCCCCAATGGTAAAGTAACCCTAGCCATAAAGAAATTAGTAAGCCTGTCATTAGAACTCAAAAGAAATTCAGGAGTGTCAGACCCCTGGGACAAATATTTTAGTGGAATGGGGGGATGGCAGAAAATGTTGATGCAAATAGGAATGTCAATTCTAACAATTCTCATTCTCCTAGCTTTTATCATATGTTGTGTTCTACCATGCCTGAAGAAGATGTGTGAAAAAGCCATGGACAATGCTACTCCCTTGATGACAAACATCAAGAATACCCAGATGAACCCCGTGCACCCCTGAAGAAATTCCCAAATACTAAAAAACATTAAATATGTAAGGGACAGCATCTGAAAACCTATGTGCAAAGTCTGTGGCAAGGAGGTTCATGGAATAGCCATGACTCGTCTAACGTACAGCAAGAAGAAAAAGAGTTGGAGAAGTACATAGGACAGATGAGATAGGACTTTATTTTAGGGCAAGAATGGTGAAATATATTATCAAACGGGGAATTGTGGTAGAATGAAAATATAGAATGAAAATACAGTGGTCCCTCAACATACGATGGTAATCCGTTCCAAATGAACCATCGTTTGTTGAAACCATCGTATGTTGAGGGATCCGTGCAATGCAAAGTATTGGAGGTAATACTCACGTGTCCCCGCCGGTACGGACCCATCACCGCTGCCCTGGATGTCGCCCTTCATTGCTTCATCCCCGTCGCTCTGGAACGTCTCTGCTGCCCGGGATCCTCGCTCTCCGTTGCCACCATCACGTCGTTACGCACGCCGCTAGGCACGCCGCTCCTATTGGATGACGGGACAGCATGCGCGACGACGTGATGATGTTGAAGGAGAGTGCCGGCGTAGCAGAGGACCCCGAAGAGGACGTGTCGGAGCCCTAAGGATATGTAAGTGATCGTCGGGGCACATGGCGCACCGTAAACGGCTATCCGGCAGCAACTGAAGCAGTCTGCGCTGCCAGATAGCCGTTTATGCGATGGCGCCGACATACAAAAGCATTGTATGTTGATGCAGCCTTCAATATGCGATGGCCTCTGAGAGGCCATCATATTTTGAAATTATCGTATGTCGGGGCCATCGTAGGTCGGGGGGGGGGTCACTGTATATTTAGTCTATGTCACTTTAATTCAGTAATATGTCTTTCACATTTCTGCTTAGCTTTTGCAAGTATTAGTTAATATGTAACAGATGGCAATAACCTTCCTTCCAGCATGGCCTAACTATCAAGATTGAACTATGTTCGATTAAAAAGATAGTGATGGCTGTACAAGGATACATGTGGATACATGTCCTGAACAAACACCTGATATTGCTTGCCTAATAATGACCGATCAATAAATGCCAGGCTGACCTTCTGGGGGAAAGAGGAACAAATTATGATTACTCAAAGCTTAAAGAGAAGAACATCACATCATTGAATGATGATCGATAATATGGGTGTTGATTTATGTTAACCTTGAGGCCTTATAAACCCTTGTAAAATGCTTTAATAAACAGAAGAGATTTGGAAAACTTGAACTGTGGGTCAGTTGTCTCATTTCTCCTATGATGCATACATCATATATTCAATTTGGCCGGGAATAGATAAGCACAGTATACCTGAAGAAGTCATTCTACTTCACTAGCCCTACACAGCCAAACATCTCCTGCATTGTCCACCCTGTTCAATGATGTACCCCTACTACAACTACTACTACTATTACTACAAGCTCTATATAGCTGCACATCCCCTGACTTGTCCATCATGTTCCATGCTGTATTGCTACTTCTGCTACTGCTACTATTACTACTACTACTACTAGCCTTATACAGCCACACACTTCCTACCATGTCCATCATGTTCCATACTTTACTACTGCTGCAACTGCTACTATTACGTTTATTACTGCTAGCCCTACATGGCCAAACACCTCCTGCATTGGCCATTATGTTCCATACTGTACTGTTACTACTTCTACTATTACTAGTCCTCTACAGCCATACAGCCACACACCTCCTGCCATGTCCATTGTGTTGTATACTGTACTGCTGCTGCTACCACTACTAGCCCTATCCATTTCTGATTCATTGGTTTAAAGTAGACAGAGGTTGGACTTGAACCTTGCAATATGCAGCAAGCAAAATAAATAGCTGTTACTTTTTTTTATTCATTTTTCTGTAAGTACCATCTAGAAAAAAATAGAAATAAAAAAAATATGTAGCTGCTTTGATAGTTTTGTCAGGCTGGAAAAGTAACCTTTTGAGCTTGTATAAAAGAGCTGAGATGTCTTAAGACTAGAAAAACACCTTAATGCACATTAAGCTGACTGTGCTCAAATATTAAAACTAAGGCATGTCTTTGATACAAATATCTTTAAAAGAAAGTTAAAGTGTATGCAAATTTATTGGTTATAAGATTATAAACATTGATATATGCAATTGAACATCAATTAGATGTTAGTAAGCATTATAAGCTTGTTAATTGACTACATATAGTAGAACAATACATGTGAGTAGTGAGCAACTTTGTTGCGATCCAACATGAGCTACTAGGTTAGGATATCATATAAGAAAAAGGTTCATACATCACTCTGTCCAGCGGAAACCTCATGATATCAAGATGGGCAATATCAAATAATAGACATATCAATATGGAATGCTAAATACACTCCGCCCCTTCTAACCACTACACATCACATGACTGCATGAATGGGCAAATCCATCTAAGGATATAAACATGGAAGAAATTTGATATACTTCCACCCCATTCTGGACTATTTTCTACACATGACTTTGGTAAGATTATTAAGACTGATAACAGAGATATATGACCTCGCTAGACTATATTTTAGGAGGAAGAATTTGAAGCAGGTTTCCTGTGTGGGATTTTAATTATAACACTTAGCTTGGCGAAATAGGAATTCTATCAATATCTATAAGCAGTAATTTAATGCTTTGATAGATTATGAGTCTTGATTCTTCTGTAGGTAGAATTAAGTCTCTTATCCTATACTATCCTAAGACTATATCTCCTAAGACAATATCTCAATATGAAGATAATTAATTATTTAATTTAATTTATTTATTCACCAATGTAAATGGTATAATTCCATCCACATTATCCAAATTAGTGTTAATTAAATGGAATTACATTTTTGTGTCTCTTACCAAGTCTATGTAAAAATCTCACTTCTATTCCTAGGAAACCTGGATGGTCCATCATCGCATCGTCATGAGCAGCCATTGGTCTATACCGTGTGATCAGTCCTGCTTGTTGGGATCAAAGATCTCATGGCTTCCATCTTGTTGGACCTCTTTCAGTGTCAGACTTCTTTGTCTTTGTCTGTATAAGTCTTTTCTCTAGGTCTGTCTGGGTCTCTAGGTCTCCTGCACATGGGGTTCATTACCATGTTCTAATCAGTTAAATTGGAGTTCCCTAATTAATGTAGGCTGGGCGTTTACATATGGTAATGACTATGACATCTCTATGATACCCAAAAAGCATTTCTTTACATCACATTCTGTTGGTGTAATGTAAAGTACCCATACGCTAGGGGGTGCTATATCAAAGGCAATCAGCATCATTACCATTGAGGGTTAATTGTCCAAAGCTCATTTCAAACCCACATTCAACACATAACGTATAGAACCCTAAATTAGAAGTACAGGGATTAATTCTGACAATTCTGTAATCAACTATGTTTGACCTCCAGACATGGGGCCTAGTCGAACATATTCTCAGCTATAAATGTATAGAAAAGTCTATGGGAGGGGGCATGGCGGTCGTCACGCCCCCTGCCATAGACTTGCATTAAGGGGACGGGACGTGATGTCATGAGGGGCGGAGCCATGACGTCACGCTGCTCCGTCCCCTGTATCGCCCGTCATTACGCACAGAGCGAACTCGCTATGTGCAGTAATGATAGCGCAGTGCCGCAGCAGCGGGACCACGGCGATCTGACATCTTATCCCCTATCCTTTGGATAGGGGATAAGATGTCTAGGGGCGGAGTACCCCTTTAAGCTGAAATACAGTAATGGGCTAAATGCTTCAAATCACTGTAGATTGGAGAATGCAAGTTTTACCTTGGAATAAATGTATCACAACTTAGTATGTACCTTTACGACATGTATCTAATGCACTAACTCTATGATTAGTTCATTTTAAGTATGTTACTTTACTTGCATTAGTCGTGAATGTGCCAGTTCATAGAACGCATAGAAATAAAAAATATGACCACTGTAGAGAAAGAAATCTTTTTGTCATAGAATTTCTGGAAAAGTGTATTTGGTTTAATTGTTTCTTTGGTTCTCTAACTTAAAGTAATGACTTCTCTGCTTGTCAGGCACTTGGTAACTTGAATTAGCTAGCTGTGCTTTGGCATCATGTATTTGTGTCTGCAAATTCAATTCGTCATGTTGAACCTGGTGTGATGTACTTCGGATCTCTTGGGCGCTGCCCACTTGTCCCTCCTGGATACATCTTGGATACATCTGGGTTGGCTCTGACTGGATGTCTCTTGCTTCTAGTGTTGCTCGCGAATATTCGCAATTCGAATTTTATTTGCGAATATCGCATATTCGCGAATTCGTGAATATTCGCGAATATAGCGCTATATATTCGTAATTACGAATATTCATATTGAAATTTTTTTTTTCACAGTACACATCACAGTGATCATCCCTCTCTGCTTCCAGCTTGTGTGGTGTAAAGAAGGCTCTAATACTACTGTGTGAGACCGGTGTGCGAATTTTCGCATATACGAAAATTTGCATATGCTAATTTTCGCATATGCGAATTTTCGCTTATGCTAATTTTTGTATATGCAAATTTTCGCACATGTTAATTTTCGCACGTGCGAATATTCGCATATGCGAAAATAAAATGAGAATATTACGAATATGCGAATATTCGCGAATATGACGAATATTCGTCCATATATTCGCGAATATTCGCGAATTCGAATATGGCCTATGCCGCTCAACACTACTTGCTTCACGGATAGCTCCTGTTCCAGGATCTCTTGGTTCCGGATAAAAGAAACGTTAGGATTCCGCCATTTGTAGCTAAGTAGAGGATACTAGTATGTTTCTTCCAAAGAAAACAAACTACAGGACGATTATGAATAGATTATCTATTCATCCTCTTTTAGGCTGTTACTGCCCTAGGTTTTACATCTATTTAGGGTAATAATACAATCAACATTCTTGTCTCAACTAAGTATGAAACAATTTTTTCTTTTAATTCAATTTAAGAATTAAAGAAATCTCATTGAGTGTGAGAGAAATCTGCTCTCAAAATTATGTCTTATTCGCTAAGAATTAAGGAGCTTACTCTTCCTTTCTATCAGGTTGAATTGAGAAGTCAGCTTGCAGCGCAGCTCTGCGACCTCTAACCTCTTTACTGACATGTACCTAGGACTTAGGAATCTCTAGGATGGTGGGCTAAATTCTGGGACATAGAGCCTTTGCAAGTATGACCTCGCTCCGTGACCTGTGGAAGCAAAATGTGGAGGAATGTGCTCCCCCTCCCATCAGGTGGGCAAAGTTATGGGGTTTACAACCTCTGCAAGAACACACATGACACAGCTCTGTGACTCCTGGAAGCACATGGCTAGCTTGCTGTTACTGCAAACTACTCCTCACCCCTCCCTTAGAAGACTTTTAAAGCATTCAGGGTTAGGTAGCAGAATCATTTAACCCCTTGGGGACCAAGCCCATTTTGACCCTAAGGATCAGAGAATGTTTAGCAATTTTGACCACTGTCACTTTCAGCATTAATAACTCTGGTATGCTTGTACATATGAATTTGATTCCAAGATAGTTTTTTCATGACATACTTTACTTTATGTTAGTGGTAAATTCTTCCAAAATGTCATGAAAAAAATTGCATTTTAATAGCTTTGCAGCTCTCTTCTTGTAAGGAAAATAGACATTCCAAATAAATGATTTATTGATTCACATATACAATATGTATACTTTATGTTTGCATCATAAAGTTGACATGTTTTAACTTTTTGAAGACATTAGGGGGCTTCAAAGTATAGCAGCAATTTTCCAATTTTTCAAGTATATTTCAAAATCTGAATTTTTCAGGGACCAGTTCAGTTTGAAAACTCCTCCCTCAACATATTCAATTAAAGGAACGTAACGTAATCGGGGAACGTAACAAGGAATTAAGTGAGCCTTAATACCCCACAGGTGTTTCATGACTTTTGCAAATGTAAAAAAAAAAATAATAATTTTTACTTTACATAAAATGCTTGTTTTCCCAAAACATTTACATTTTTAAAAAGGGTAATAGCAGAAAATACCCCCCATAATTTCAAGCCCAATTTCTCCCAATTCAGAAAACACCCCATATGGTGGTGAAAAGTGCTCTACTGGAGCACTACAGGTCTCAGAAGAGGAGTAGTCACATTTGGCTTTTTGGAAGCAAATTTTGCTCGGGGGGCATGCCACATTTAGGAAGTCCCTATGGTGCCTGGACAGCAAAAAAAAAAAAACACATGGCATCATATTTTAGATACTAGACCCCTTGGGGAACAAAACAAGGGGTACAGTGAACCTTAATACCCCACAGGGGTTTCACGACTTTTGCATATGTAAAAAAATTATAATAATTTTACCGAAAATGCTTGTTTTTCCAAAAATTTTACATTTTTACAAAGGGTTAAAGCAGAACATACCCCCCAAAATTTGAAGCCCAATTTCTCCCGATTCAGAAAACACCCCATATGGTAGTGAAAAGTGCTCTACTGGTGCACTACAGGTCTCAGAAGAGGAGTAGTCACATTTGGCTTTTTGGAAGCAAAATTTGCTCGGGGGGCATGCCGCATTTAGGAAGCCCCTATGGTGTCTGGACAGCAAAAAAAAAAACACATGGCATTATATTATGGAAACTAGACCCCTTGGGGAACGTAACAAGGGGTAAAGTGAACCTTAATACCCCACAGGGGTTTCACGACTTTTGCATATGTAAAAAAAATAAAAAAAATAATCATTTTTACTTAAAATGCATGTTTTCCCAAAAATTTTACATATTTACAAAGGGTTAAAGCAGAATATACCCCCCAAAATTTGAAGCCCAATTTCTCCCGATTCAGAAAACACTCCATATGGTGTTGAAAAGTGCTCTGCTGGCGCACTACAGGTCTCAGAAGAGGAGTAGTCACATTTGGCTTTTTGGAAGCAAATTTTGCTCGGGGGGCATGGGCATAGGAAGCCCCTGGACAGCAAAAAAAAACCACATGGCATTATATTTAGGAAACTAGACCCCTTGGGGAACGTACTAAGGGGTAAAGTGTACCTTAATACCCCACAGGGGTTTCACGACTTTTGCATATGTAAAAAAAAAAAATACTGAAAATGCTTGGTTTCCCAAAAATTTAAAATTTTTGCAAATGGTTAAAGCAGAAAATACCCCCCAAAATTTGAAGCCCAATCTCTCCCAATTCAGAAAACACCCTATATGGGGGTGAAAAGTGCTCTGCTGGCGCACTACAGGTCTCAGAAGAGAAGGAGTTACAAATTTTGCTCTGGGGGCATGCCGCATTTAGGAAGCCCCTATGGTGCCACGACAGTAAAAAAAAAAAAAAAACACATGGCATTACATTTTGGAAACTAGACCCCTCCGGGAACGTAACAGTGTTACAGTGAGTACTTACACCTCACAGGTTTTTTGAACAGTGGGCTGTAAAAGTGAAAAATTTTATTTTTTTGCACTATATTGATAGTGTTACCACAAATGTTTCATTTTCACATTGGGTAATAGGGCAAAAGGCCCCCAAAATTTGTAGAACAATTTTGTCTGAGAAAAAAAAATACCCCATATGTGGATGTAAATTACTCTGTGGATGCACTACAATGCTCAGAATAGAAGGAGTGAAAATTTTGTTGTAATTGAAGTCGGGGGTCATGTGCATTTATAAAGCCCCCATTGTGCAATAATAGCAAAGAAAAGCCCACATGTGACACCATTTTAGAAACTACACCCCTCAATGAACGTAACAAGGGGTACAGTGGGAAATAACACCTAACAGGTTTTTTGAAAAGTGGGCCATGAATTGAAAAATTAGATTTTTTTACAGTAAAATGCTGGGGTTACCCAATTTTTAACATTTTCACAAGGAGTAATATGAGAATTTGGGTTACAAATTTTCGAGGGCTTTTCCCCCTAACTATAAAAATACATCCACATATGGGGTAATGTGCTGGGCGGGCGCACAACAAGGCTCAGAAGTCATAGAGGTCACTTTGTATTTGTGGCCTATGGCATATCAGTAGCTGACGGTTACATACATTCCGAGGAAAATACAAAAATGAAACACCCACATGTGACACCATTACAGAAAGTACCCACCCTGAGGAATGGGTATAGGAGTAAAGAGGACATTTTTAAAAACAGGTGTTTCCTAAATTTTTTTTCCAGGAATGGATGAAGGGTAGCATTTGAAAATTGCAATTTTCAACCTATGCTCTGCTTCATTTTTCTGGGAACAACTAACATGTGACTTCGAATTGTCACCTGAAAATACGACAGAGCTCAGCGAGAACTCAAACATTTGAGGAGGATGTTTGTTACGGCCCTAACAGTTACATACATTCAGAGGAAAATACAAGAAAGGAACACCCACATGTGAACCTATTACAAACAGTACACCCCCTAGGGAAGGTGTAAAGGATGAAGTGGAGATTTGGAACAGACGGGTGTTCGCTTCATTTATTTTCCAGGAATGGATGAAGTGTACTATGGGGGGAAGAAAATTGCAATTTTACTGATATGCCAATTATTTTCCCAGAATGATGACCCAGAGTACAGCCGAAAGTAAAAATGATGCCCGCCCCAAACCCTATACTCTGAATCATCATTCTGGGAAGGGGATGTGTGGGGCCGTCCCTATTCTGTTACCTCAAATGCGCAACCCGCTCAGGTGGGGAGAGAGCGTTGCGCACTTGAGGCAACTGCAAACCTCCAATGCTGTTGACTCTGTGTCCCATGACCCATTTTTTGGGGGACAAAGATATTATGAGGGGCATTGGGAAAGAGGTTTTGGGTTTGATTTTTTGGGGGTAGGGTATTTTGGTATAAAATTTGGAAGACAATGTACCCTGGACTGGTACATTGCAGCCGAATTCTGGGAAATGAAATTTAGGGCAAAGGATGGAAAATGTAGTACTCCATGGAAGTGTGATACTCCCTGAAGCAGCCTATGCAGAGGCCCGGATGATCGGGACAAGTGTCACACTGAATAGTGGTGTCCCTCCGTCTCCCCTTCCTGTGACACACTCTGCATCTTTTCTGGGTTTGTCCTGACCTTCCAGTGTTGGGGATCACACCTGGAAAGTGTTGGTCGGGGGAAGATCCGGGAACCTAAAGTTCCAGAGGTGCTCTGACCCGCTCTTTGGCGGTCACCAAAGATGAGGGCCTTTAGAACTACCTCTTAGAACTGCAGGTATGTCCCTGTGTTGCCAGCATTCTGGTACAGTATAAAAGAGTTGTACATGGCAACCTGTACCATGTAGACAGCAACCTTTTTATATCATACACGTGTTTTCCGCATGGCGTTATATGGTTTGAGGACTTGATCAGAAAGATCAACTCCCCCCATATACCGATTGTAGACCAGAATACAATCGGGCTTGAGGACCGGTCCCGCGGTACCTCGCACAGGGACAGGGGTGCTGCCATTCCCATGAATAGTGGTGAGCATAAGGATATCCCTCTTGTCCTTATACCGGACCAACAACAGGTTCTCATGGGAAAAGGCACGGGACTCACCCCGGGGGATAGGAGCATGTAGGGAATGAGGGGGCGAAAGGCCTCTTTGATTCTTCCGGACTGTCCCACAAGTGACCGTGGATCTGGCGGCGAGGTATGAAAAGAGAGGGATACTAGTATAAAAGTTATCCACGTAAAGCAATGGGTGCAAAAGGCCCCAAACGATTTTCCTGCTAACACCCAGAGTGGGGGGACATTCTGGGGGTTCAAAACGGGAATCTCGTCCCTCATACACTATAAACTTGCAAGTGTACCCAGAGGTACTCTCACAAAGTTTATACATCTTCACGCCATACCGCGCCCACTTGGTAGGGATGTATTGCCGGAAGCTGAGTCTCCCCTTGAAGCTGATGAGAGACTCATCAATAGAGACCTCCCGCCCCGGCCTTTTGGCTTCTCGCTTCTCGGCCTTTTGGCTAAGATCAAGTGTAGTATCTGTTCTTATCAGTTTTTCATGCCGGTGGACAGTAACGCCGATATGGGGCTGGTGGGGATGGGTGCTGCATGGAGGATGCAGGTGTACCAGGGCTTTCCGGGGCTGGTTCTGAGGAATCAGCTCGACGGCTGCCCCGATGTGATCTGTTCCCTCCGGGTCTCGCCATGAGGCTGAGAGGGTCTAGAGCCGAGGTACTTTTGTGCCTCGGGGAGTGGTGACCCCGAGGTGCCGAAACTCACTGGGAGAATAGACTCACTGAGTTGAAGCACGGGCACCATAATCTCTTCACCTTGTGGCACTCACCTCTTGATTCCCGGCCTTCTGGCTAGGATCAGAGAAATTTTTATAGATCCGGCCGGATGTCCGGGCAGTATATCTGCACACATTCACTTATTTATTTCTTTTTTTTGTCTCACTGTGTCACTTTTTGCGTGTTGTGTGTTCACAGGATTTGTCAGGATGCGGTAGCCCTTCTGGGTGTCCCTCCTGGCGGTCTAGGGGAGGTGTGTGTGGCCATTAGGTTCCGCACCTCCCTGCAAACACCCCGGGTACTCCTGCTTTGGCAGGGTACCTACCGTAATCGGCTCTGCGGGCAGATACCTTGACTAACGCCAAGGGGGATGCCGGGAGCATTTGTGGTCCCCTAGTAGCTTCGGCAAAAAGGGACATCGAACCTGGAACCTCGCAGGTACCTTTTGGTCCGGAGGCGAAGGGTAAGGTTTGTTGGGGGGCCTCTCTCCTATCGGAGAAG
The DNA here is from genome assembly GCF_029499605.1 of Hyla sarda. Lineage (NCBI taxonomy): Eukaryota > Metazoa > Chordata > Amphibia > Anura > Hylidae > Hyla > Hyla sarda. The sequence continues at coordinate 62,200,898 of NC_079193.1, read as the reverse complement.
GGCTTGCGATAGACCGCATCCTTTGTGCACGTTTTTTTAGTGTAACACGTTTGCACTTTTTCTTGCACTTTGGGTGAATCGAAAGCACGTTCCTCGGCTTTAGATAAAAAAATAAAAAATAAAAAAAAATAGAGACCTCCCGCCCCGGGACATAGGCCTCCCAAAATCTGGCCCCGAAGGGATTGATGACCGGCCTGATTTTATACAGGCGGTCATACGCGGGATCAGTTCGGGGGGGACATGCCGCATTATCAGCATAATGCAAACATCTCCGAATGGCCTCGAATCGGGAACGTGCCATGGCCATACTGTAGAGGGGTGTCTGGTAAAAGAAATCCCCACTCCAATATTGCCTGACACTGTTTTTTTTTAACTATACCCATATGCAGCGCGAGGCCCCAAAAGGCCCCAAAATACTTATATTTTCAATAATACGCAGGTATTATAAAAGTATGCAGATTTATTGGTTAGAAGATTATCAATATAAATGAGTAATAAACACAATGAGATATGCAAATGAATATCAATTAGATGTTAGTAAGCATTATAAGCTTGTTAATTGACTACATAACAGTAAAACAATACATATGAGTAGTAAGTAACTATGTTATCATCCAACATGAGCTGCTAGGTTAGGATATCATATAAGAAAAAGGTTTATACATCACGCTGTCCAGAGGAAACCTCATGATATCAAGATAGGCAATATCTAATCATAGAGCTATCAATATGGAATGCTAAATACACTCCGCCCCTTCTAACCACTACACATCACATGAGTCCAAGAATGGGCAAAACGATCTAAGGATATAAACATGAAAGACATTTGATATACTTCCATCCCATTCTGGACTATTTTCTACACATGACTTTGGTAAGATTATTAAGAGTGATAGCAGAGATATATGACCTCGCTAGACTATATTTTAGGAGAAAGAATTTTAATCAAGTTTCCTGTGTGAGAATTTTACTTATAACGCTTGGCGAAATAGGAATTCTATCATTATCTATAAGCAGTAATTTAAAGGAATATTCCAGGAAAAAAAATATTTTTATATATCAACTGGCTCCAGAAAGTTAAACAGATTTGTAAATTACTTCTATTGAAAAATCATAATCCTTCTAATAATTATCAGCTGCTGAAGTTGAGTTGTTCTTTTCTGTCTGGCAACAGTGCTCTCTGCTGACATCTCTGTCTGTCTCAGGAACTGCACAGAGCAGAATAGGTTTGCTATGGGGATTTTCTTCTTCTCTGGACAGTTCCCGAGACAGGTGTCATCGGAAAGCACTTAGACAGAAAAGAAAAACTCAACTTCAGCAGCTCATAAATTCTGAAAGGATTAAGATTTTTTAATAGAAGTAATTTACAAATCTGTTTAACTTTCTGGAGCCAGTTGATATATAGGTCTTGATTCTTCTGCAGAAAGAATGAAGTCTCACAATATCCTAAGAATATAATCTCAATATGGATATAATTAATTATTTAATTTATTTATTCGCCAATCTAAATGGTATCATTCCATCTACATTATCCAAATTAGTGTTAATTACATGGAATAACATTTTTGTGTCTCTTACCAAGTCTGTGTAAGAATCCCGCTTCTGTTCCTAGGAAAGCTGGATGGTCCATCATCGCATCGTCACAGGCAGCCATTGGTCTATAACGTGTGATCAGTCCTGCTTGTTGGGATCTAAGATCTCATGGCTTCCATCTTGTTGGACCTTTTCAATGTCAGACTTCTTTGTCTTTATCTGTCTAAGTCTTTTCTCTAGGTCTTTCTGGGTCTCTAGGTCTCCTGCACATGGGGTTTATTACCATGTTCTAATCAGTTAGATTAGAAATCCCCCAATGGATGTAGGCTGGGTGTGTACATATGGCAATGACTATGACATCCCTATGCAGAAAGCATTTCTGTACATCACATTCTGTTGGTGTAATGTCAAGTACTCATACGCTAGAGGGTGCTATTGCATAGGCAATCAGCATCATTACCATTAAGGGTTAATTGTCCAAAGCTAATTTCAAACCCACATTCCACTCATGACGTTAGAGCCCTAAATTAGAAGTATAGTGATTAACTCTGACACTTCTGTAATCAACTATGCCTGACCCCCAGACATCTTGGGGCCTAGTTGAACATATTCTCAGCTATAAATTTATTGGAAAGATAAGAATATGATGGAGCATTCTCCAACACAGATGTGTGAATGTTTCTGTCCAGTCAAATGGACTAATTGATTGTTAGTTACAATAACATACACAAAACTGGCTAACTGGCCCTCTCTCCTTATCTCAACAGTGATAAATATCTAAGGAGAGAAGAAGTATTCAGACTGGCACATTTGTAGAGAAGAAACTTTAGAATAAACTGTGGCCATGAATTCACCTGGCCTACTACACAACATGGCAGAAGCATACAAAATGTCCGACACCATCATAGTGATTCATTTTGGGCCATACAACAAGTACGACATATCACCTATATTTTATACAAAAATAGCTCACAGTGTTAGAAATCCTCTCAGGGGAATGGGGCATATCCCTCCCTTGTGGTGGTGAGAGGTGATTGGTGTGTCTGCTCATGCAGCCTTGTCCATGAGTCATCTCTTGTCCATGTGTCATGGACAAGCCAGATGTTGCTGCAGGACTGGTAGGTGTCCCAGTAGGTATGGGGTCCCCTAGAGGAGGGATTTTCAGGAGCTGTTTTCTTTATTAAATATTCAAAAAAAAAACGTAAACAAAAACAACCATATTACAAAAGGTCTTTGACAGTGCCCATGTAAGCAATATTCTCCTTAATAGTGACATAATAGATTACTTTCTTAAAAAGTCATGGTAAATATTGATGCTTATCTCTGCAGTTATACACATTGATTAAAAGGATTTTGTTTTTCCTACATACCACCAGGCACAGAATTCTTCTTAAAATGACTGAAATATTATGATGTGGTTTTTATTTCTTGGCTTACACTAGGTAGTCCATAACCTATCTATCAAAGATGTTTAAAACCTAAGCAATAGATCAAAAGGAAACAATTACCTGTAAGAAATGCCCAAAGTATAAAGTATGACTAACACAGAAATGATTTAGATTTAACAAAATCTGCAGTGTTTAATAATTTTTTTTTTGCTAATGACTTGTTATTGATTTTTTTTATGTTAGATCTTCCCAGTACTTGTGTTCTGAAAATAACTTTGAAAACTTTACTATGGCTTAGTCTAAAGTCCCATGAGGAATTCCCATGGTGGGATGATTACCGTATTTATCGGCGTATAATATGCACTGGCGTATAACACGCACCCCCATTTTAACAGGAAAATTTAAGTAAAAAAAATTAAATGTTAAATAAATGACTTGGACTAAATGCCACATCATCCCCCCAACTTCGTTTTCTTCTGCACCTCAGTTTGGTCCCATCCCCTCCAGTGCCACATCATTCCTTCCCTTTTATCAGTCCCTGTGCCACATTTACCCCTCTCATCGCCACCCCCCCATGTCTCATCATTCCCCCCATGTCTCATCATTCCCCCTCATCATCCCCCCACCCTGTCTCATCATGTCCCCCATCATTCCCACCTCATCATTTCCCACCCTGTCTCATCATGTCCCCCATCATTCCCCCCTCATCATCCCCCCCTCATCATCCCCCCACCCTGTCTCATCATCCCCCACCCTGTCTCATCATGTCCCCCATCATTCCCCCCTCATCATCCCCGCACCCTGTCTCATCATGTCCCCCATCATTCCCCCCTCATCATCCCCCCACCGTCTCATCATGTCCCCCATCATTCCCCCTCATCATCCCCCACCCTGTCTCATCATGTCCCTCATCATCCATCCACCCTGTCTCATCATGTCCCCCATCATTCCCCCCTCATCCTTTCCCCCTGTCTCATCCCCCATCACCCCCCTCATCATTTCCCCCTGTCTCATCCACCCCTCATCATTTTCCCCTGTCTCATCCCCCCCTCATCATTTCCCCCTGTCTCATCATCCCCCCATCATTCCCCCCCTCATCATTTTCCCCTGTCTCATTCCCCCCTCATCATTTCCCCCCATCATGTTCCTCCTATGGCATCCAGTGGTCTTCAGCCTGTGGACCTCCAGATGTTGCAAAACTACAACTCCCAGCATGCCCGGACAGCCAACTGCTGTCCGGGCATGCTAGGAGTTGTAGTTTTGCAACATCTGGAGGTCCGCAGGTTGAAGACCACTCTTCCCCTTTCCTTACTTGTCTGCGCTTCTGCTGTCTTGCGGGGTCAGTGAAGCAGATGAGTTACGTCCTCTCCCGGCTTCTCTGTGCTGCATCACGGATGTCACTTTTCGGCGGCAGGAAGTGAAGTGATGCCGTGCAGAGAAGCCTGGAGAGGACATAACTCATCTGCTTCACTGACCCCGTAAGACCCCCGCCCCCGCCTGACCTGCCGAAGCGCAGACAGGTAAGGAAGATAAACAAAACAATAAAAAGCTGGGAAAGGGGGAGTGATGAGGGGGGGGGAGGGAAAATGAAAAGTGAAACTCACTTGTCTCCGGCACGATCCACAGGTATTGGTGGATTGTGCGGGAGACGCTAATTAAAAGGTAGCGCAGATCCGACCAAGGTAGGGCTCATTTTAATCGGCGTCTCCCGCACTATCCACCACACCAGTACCTGTGGATAGTGCGGGAGAAAACAAGTGACAGAGCGGGGAGGAGACACCGCTGGTCACTGATTTAAAGTGGCCGCGGCCTTGCTGTTAATACTTAACAAGCAGACGCTGCTGCGGCCGCTTTAAATCAGTGACCAGAAGATTTATCGGCGTATAACACGCAGGCAAACTTTTTGCCCTAAATTCAAGTTTTAAAAGTGCGTGTTATACGCCGATAAATACGGTATTTAGCTAACATAAAGTCTTGATTATGCGTTGTGGTCACTTTTATAGGGTAATATAAGGTTTGTGTATAGGTTCAGTGAGATGGGGTCACCCTTTTAGGGCAGTTGCTTTGCTTGGATGGTGAGCAAGGGTGAGTATGAATCACTAATGCATGTTGCATATTCAGGCAGATAATTCAGCAGTACATTAAATAAAAGTAACATTTTAAAGCTCTATTAGTAAAGGCCAACTAAAACATAAACATAATTCAAATAACACCAGCTTTTATGTATTTAAGTATTAGGTTGTGTGAAGATCCACATTGTACATAAAAGGAATGAACATTAAAAAATGTTTTAAATAAAATGTACATAAAATGGTTGTACATGGTACATTAATAAATGAATATAAAGGCATTCTAACCCTCAACCGCTAATTTTACTGACAAATGCAAAATAAATATTTTATGCAGTCAGATTATGGTTTGCATTTATTCAGGCAATATCAGGGCTTAATGGTACCAAAAACTAATGTGATATGAGTCAGCAAATGTAATAGTGTGCCAGGTCAGCCTACTAGTGACCAATGGCCAGAAAAAAAGGAAAAACATATAATTTGGACAACGCAGATATATTTGTTTTACATTTGGGAGCAGTGAGAAAAATTCTTAAAACAACATGTACATTATACCATTCTACAACATGCTGTAGACCATTAACTTTCCTGCTCACAGTTCATTTAGATCATTAACTTGGGTATCACATAAAAAAATGTAAAAAATGTTTTTAGCATTGTGAAGACATTCCCATTGGTTCACACAGGATTAGAGAATAGTGTCTGATTATATGTGTGTTTTTGGGGGGAGGTTATATGACTGTCAAAGCCTTAAAGATCTCAAGAACAGGGATCAGGGTATCCTGTCAAAATCGAGCAGCAGTCGCGTGTACACACAGCTGCTCCTCTGCTTCAGTGCTCATCCATGACCGACAGTTCCTATACAGAATTAATCGATCGTTGGTATACACACGACTAAAGACTCGAGTACCCATTTTTAAGATTTAGAGGTCACAGCATTTGTTTCCCCTTAATCAGACAGGGGTTGACAGGGAATATGTTCTAATGGTGGTAAAATCCCTTTAAAGGGAATTTGTCAAATTCCAAAGTTCAATGTGCATGCATCATGTTATAGAGCAGGAGCTGAGCAGATTAATTTACAAATTTGAAGGAAAAGTTCCAGGATAACGTATCATTTAACTCTTTGCCAATCCTGGAGTAAATAGTCAAGTGGGCAGTGCTAATCAGTGACTTATTGACTCTTTGTGTATTATTGTGCAAATATCAGTGTGCCTGTATTCTAATCTTGCCCCGACAACCTTGGCCCAGTCACCCAGGCACTACAGAAGGGTCAACTTCATTTTATCTGTCTTTTCAAATAAATGGACGTACCTACAGCGTTCGCACACTACAGGAGGCTCGTGATACGCTGTCTCAGGAGAACATGCCGTTTCAGAACTTTCCTCCCTTACCACAATGAGCAGCTGTGGCACTACTCGCACACCTATGGCTGAACCTTCACCACCTTGATCGTGTGACTCTTTTCATTACTACTTACTCCCTGCTCCAGGCAGTGACTGACTCTACCTATGGTCTTTCTCCATCGGATACCCCTACTCTCCCGGATAGGGAAACTCTCCGCCTGGCTATTTGGATGCCTGGGTTGATCCCCATACATCCTCCATCATTCTAAGTTTTTACTTGCTGTTTCTCTCTCTCTTGTGCATTCTTTCTTTTCTCCACCCTACCACCTTTGTTCCACCTTTCTTTTTTCTTTTCTCTTGCATTTTTTTCTCTTTTTTCCAGTCTCTTGGCCTGATTGCAATCTATTTCTCTCCCATCATCGCTCCAGAGTGTATGTATCCCCTCCTGTTTTGCAAAGGCTTGACATGGTCCAGATCATGGCACTCCTCTCTCCCGAACTGGGGGCTAGAAAGCATGGAGCAATTATTAGAAAATGGAAGACATACAAGACTACTGATAATCTCCCTCGATCTGGGGTTCCACGCAACATCTCACCCCGTGGTGTCAAAATGATCAAAGAACGGTGATCAAAAATCCCGGAACCACACGGGGGGACCTAGTGAATGACCTGCAGAGATCTGGGACCAAAGTAACAAAGGCTACCATCAGTAACACACTACACCGCCAGGGACCCAAATCATGCAGTGCCCCCTGCCTAAGCCAGTACATGTCAGGGCCCCTCTGAAGTTTGCTAGAGAGCATTTGGATGATCCAGAAAATGATTAGGAGAATGGTCATATGGTCAGATGAAACCAAAGTAGAACTTTTTGGTAAAAATTCAACTAGTCATGTTTGGAGGAGAAATAATGCTGAGTTGCATCCAAAGAACGCCATACCTACTGTGAAGCATATAGTAGAAAAACAAAGGAGCGCAGAGCTTCCCATAGAGTAGTATTGCAGAGTAAAGTGGTGCAGACCCAAAAAAACAATGAATTAGTTTGCTCACCTTCTATTGTTGTGTTTTCCAAGACACAACAACTTTTAAAGCATAAAGGATTCTCCTTGTCAGTGGTGCTGGCTCCCAGTGATCGGCGTCACAAGTTAAGCCAGACCGATGGATGTATTGGGGGTTGGAGGATAAAATTAGCGGGTATCCGGCGCTATCCACATCAGTAAAGTTGTTCCAGACAGATGTTGGTAAAAGGTATCTTTATTAGCCGATGTACACAGATGCGTTTCGAGGTAGCAACCTCTTTTTCAATGTGAATATGGCTTTATATTCACATTGAAAAAGTGGTTGCTACCTCAAAACGCGTGTGTACATCGGATAATAAAGATACCTTTTACCAACATCTGTCTGGAACAACTTTACTGATGTGGATCGCGCCAGATACCCGGTAATTTTATCCTTCAACCCCCAATACTGTGAAGCATGGAAGTGGAAATGAGGATAACTTGCCAACAAACCCGATCGGCTTTTAGCTGCCATGCTTTGTAAAATGTCCTCCATTAATTGAGTCCACTGTCTCCAGCTGACTCCTGGTCTCCAAACCTCACATTAGACCGCATTTACGCTGCCTTTCATTTTGTTCCACCTTTTACTTTGATCCCACTCCCTCCCCCTCCTTTCTTCTCTCTCTTGCTGCTTACCTCTCACCATTTTGTTTCCTACTCTTTCTCAGACTGCCAAGGAGGAATTCAACGCTCCTATTTTGATAGAGGAGGTTGGGGTTTCCCTTGCTTGTCCGAAGTTGGTTAAGTCACCCCAACTGGATAGTCTTTTGGCCCCGTATTGCAAAAAGTTTTGCTTTATTTTAACCCCCTATCTCACTTCTTTTTTTAAACTCTTTGATGTCTTCTTCTCTGCTCACCTTTGAATGCTTAAATGCTCTTATTACTGTGCTTCCGAAACCCCATAAGGACCATCTTCTCACTGCTAACTATCGCCCTATTTCTCTCCTTAATGTTGATGCCAAACTCTTGACTTCTATTCTCACTGCTAGACTTAATCACTTTCTTCCTTCTTTGATTCATCTGGACCAGGTGTTGTTCGTTCCTGGCAGACAGGCGCCCGATAATGTATATAAGATTCTGGACCTTATTCAATGATCTGACTCTATGGGCACACCTATGCTAGTTCTGGCCTTAGACATAGAAAAGGCCTTACACTGTGTTTTGTGGCCTTACCTGTTTGCGGTGTTATCTAAATTTTGTTTCTCAGGTCATTTTTTACAAATTCTTCAGCACCTTTATTTGTTCCCAACTACATATCTCAATTAACCTTCCTCAATTTACCTACCTCAGCACCATCGCTCATCTCGATTGGTAGGGGAACCCGTCAAGGGTGCCCTCTTTCTCCAGCATTGTTTGCCTTTGTGACGGAGCAGCTGGCGGCACTCATCTGAGATCATCCCGATATTCAAGGGGCAATGGTAGGGCCCTCCGTATGTAAGATTAGTATTTTTGCGGACTCTCACTACTGCCCTGACCTCCCTTCCCAATTTGTTCAGTACTCTGGATGCGTTTGCATAACAGTCGAGCAGACCAGTGAATGTGTCTAAATCAGAGGCTCTCTACTGTGAGGTTCTCTAATGTCCCCACCTCAGTCTAGCACCTTATCTCTTTGTACTTTGACTCTCCTTCTTCTGGTCTTACTTACCTGGTGGTTGATACCTCACTTGGTTTCTCTGTACAAAGCTAATTATGTCCCTTTGTACTGCTCCATTAGGGTGGATCTTCAGTCCTGGCACCTCCTCCCCCTTTCTTGGGTGGGTAGGATTAATGTTGTTAAGATGGTAAATCTCCCATCTGCTCTATTTTTTCTGCTCCCTTCCTATACCAGTGACTAGGCAGGAGGTCTTTGCTTATATCTAGTCATATAAACGGCCCCGTATAGCTCGCACTTTTATGCACTTAAGAGGTCTGGTGGGCTCTCTGTATCTTATTTTCTAAAATACTATTAGGCAGCAAGACTTGTCCAACTGTTCAACAATTCATGTTAAGGAAGGGGCTCCTAGGTGGGTTGGGTTGGAGGAAAGCCTCTTGTCCCCACACTCATACCTACCATTAATGTGGCCTTCTTGCCTGGTGGCCACTTTATTATCCTCTTTGGTCCAGTGTGCTCTGCTCTCCCTTTCTCTGTGGCATCAGGTGCATTTCAGGTTCTCCCTGCAGTCTTCTATTACCCTTTTACTTTCTTTTCAAATGAATTTTATTGAAAATTAGAGATGCTAAAGTAGAGATACAGCGAGAAACATTTTGAAGTAGCAATGTTGTCAAGGATGACAGCAATGATGAAGAAGAAAAAAAGAACATGGTTGAAATGTATAATTATGATCGACATTGTAGTGTATGAAAAGATGGAGAAAGACAAGCCATCCATTAAGTTTTCAGCCTTCGAGTGTGGACCGGGATATTTGGTCCCCCTCCTCATTAGATTATGGAAAATTTTATGAGGAAATTTGTAGTCGAGCAAAATAAATGTATAATAACTGAACAAACAGAGTTAACAGGAAAAACATTGATAAAATAATTGCTAGACCGTGCAACGGAATTAGGAGAATAGGAGAAGTAGGAGAATATTAGCAAAGACAGATGTGTTGGAATGTTTTCCTTTCTGATGAAGTGGAATCTTCGGGCCCAGCCATACTCCCCATCACCGTTTAGTGGTCAAGACGTATGATTATCAGGTTTGTGGAATGTCAGGTGAGGCTAGGTGGAGTTGTAATGGTGATTCAATTTCCCCCAAGCTCTAAGAAATGTAGCAAAACTATGTTCTTGTTTAGCAATAACCTTCTCAAAGATGAGGTTATAATTAAGCATAAATATGATTTCAGACACATGAGGCACATATGTAACCCTCTGTTTCCTCCCAGGATGACCCCATCTAGGTTCCGGTGGTGTTCGGCTGCAAAGCTGACTAAATTATATTATTTCCTGAGAGGAAATAGGTTGATCTCATTATCTGTCTGGTGTTCTTGGTTTGCTTTACCTACTGCAGAATATTTAAGGGCACACCAGATTCTCTTTTACTATACTTCACATGTCCCTAGGGGATCTAAGGTCACTACTACTCTTTACTCGCCAGAAGTGCCCGGTCTGCTATCCATCTTATCTGGTCATATTAATGCCTCTCCAAAAAACAAAAAGTAAAAATTTATGGTGGATTGGGAGAGTAATCTACACTCCTCTCTCTCAGTAAAGGTAGTTGGTAGGTCTCCCTCATGGAGGCTTCCCTTAAAATCCTTCATAGGGTAGATATGGTCCCAGCCCGCTTGAATGCTATTTTTCCCAAAGTTTCCCACAGTGTTTTAGAGGTTGTAATGCAAGTGGTATGATGTTTTATGTGTAGTGGAGTTGCACAGTAGTTGCTGAGTTTTGGACGCAGGTTTCAGACCTGCTGGATAGTGTCTTGGCTTGCACCGTTCCATGCACCCCCAAGTGTTGCCTCTTGGGTCATAAGCCTAGTAGAATCCCCTATCGTATGTCCCACCTAGCTCAGTTTATCTTACTGGTGGCTCTAATAAATATAGCTTGCCAGTGGAAGCAGGTATCTTTGTCCATTGGTAGGGTTGTTAAACGTGGTAATGGGATTATGTTGAACAAAAAGCTTTCGACCATCCGAGAAGACACTGTGGAACGCTTCAGTATAGTATGGAAACAATGTGTATCTTCTCCCCACTGTCCGGAGATGCGCCATTGTCTATTTTTATATTAAATTGTTATTATTTATTGGAGGTAGGAGGCAGCCCTTTTTTCTACCGCATTGTCCTTAGTATGTTTTTTTCTATGCCATAGTCTGTCATGATCTCGTTTATTACACTGCTCAAAGAAATAAAGGGAACACTTAAACAACACAATGTAACTCCAAGTCAATCACACTTCTGTGAAATCACACTGTCCACTCAGGAGGCAACACTGATTGACAATCAATTTCACATGCTGTTGTGCAAATGGAACAGACAACAGGTGGGAATTATATGGCAAGACAACACCAATAAAGAAGTGGTTCTGCAGGTGGTGGAGTTCATGCAGTTCTATGGCAGAGCCGGAGATTGCCGAAAGCATCGCTCCAGCTCTCCCATAGAGCGGCATGAAAGGGATGTGTCAGCTGCCGCTTCGTGCGATGGTCAACACGCCCCAGTCATGCTGAGAACCAGGATACCGTTTGGGATATTGCGGGGGCCTCAGCGGTTGGAAACCCCACGATATAGCACTTATCCCCTATCCTTAGGATAGGGGATAAGTTGTTACATCCTGAAGTTATCCTTTAATACCTGATATGATTCAATATCCTAGAAAAAAAATCTTTTTATTTGAACCTAAACAAAGTCGTTTTCAGACACTTGGAGAATTGTAGATATTTTTCCTGTAGGATTATAACCACTTTGACTTACAGTCCAATTAGCTGCATGTTCCACATCAAGAAGTCAAGGTAGGAAAAGTCCAGCGAGGGAATTGTTGCTTCTTGTATAATGGGGCTTATGTGCGCTAGAACGGAGACATGTAATCATAAAAAATTCTTCAAGTTTCAAAGTCATTCCAGTAACTTGTCTTAGACCTTGTTAGTGAGAGCAGTGACATCCAGCACAAATTACCATATATAGATAGGCTCCATATTCTTGGTCATGGGGTTATAATCATAATGTTTTGTACTAGTAAATTGAATATTTACAGCTAATGACTAAGAGAGCTCAAAAAAAACCAAAAAAACATAGTTTTCAGCAACAAGAAAATATGTAGACTTTACTGCTAAACAAGTCAAGACACGGAAAGATTTACAATGGTTATTCAAGATTAAAGACTTGATACCAAATCGCTTTCTGGATTATGTATACTCACCCAGTAGAACCTCTTAACAGCTATACCAGTGTTTCCCAACCAGGGTGCCTCCAGGTGTTGCAAAACTACAACTCCCAGAATGCCTGGACAGCCAAAGGCTGTCCAGGCATGCTGGGAGTTGTAGTTTTGCAACATCTGGAGGCATCCTTGTTGGTAAACACTGGGCTATACTTTAAAATGTGAACATCAAGGGAAACCTGGGTGATGCCAGGAATTCAAATGTTCTACATATATTTTACATTTTCTCCTTTTCCAGGTGTTTATATCCTTTCAAAATGTTTCTTTTTTTTTTTCTACAGTGGAAACCATTAACAATAGTTGTCCAGACATCAAGGGTTTTGTCTTGACATGGGTGGCCCGGGCTGCAGTGACAATTACTAAAAGAGATATACTTAACTGATCTGATCCTCTGCCACTGCCTGGCTGCAGAACTTCCAGTCCCTTTTGTGGTCCTCTTCTTACTAGTTCCAATGACATGGCATGCAGGCAAAACCTGATCAGTCAATCACTTTGCACATACACATATATAAAACAGATTTATCTGTTGATCATAATAGATTTGTTTATCAGGATTGCCTTGTTTTAGGGTTATAAAAGTGATCAGCCTTCCCTAGTAAATATATTAATTACAAATTACTCTAGGTTGTACATTTTTTGGAACACATGCCCCAGGTGTAAGCAGCTGTATGCCTAGAAAGTTGCATATATCTATCTGCCTTTGACTCCTATTCAAAATAGAGAATGAATTGCATGTGATTGTAATGTTCAAAAGTGTAGCGTAATTTTTTCTTTCTCTTTCTAGCTCTCTTCCCCTTTACTTCCTCTCTTTCCTAACAATGAAAGCATTGCTTGACATTCCTAAAGTGAGTCTTGGGGGTTTTGTGCGTCCCCCTCTTCCACTTTGAGATTGACCCTGGATAGTACTCCACAGGTTGCTCTAGTCCTCTAGTCTCTCTTACACCATCATCAAATGAGTGAAGCATTTACTGGCACAGCTGCAGCTATGTGACCCTTAGAGACCATAACATCTCTTTGACTAGAATTATAGTTTCTTCCCTTTCACCTACACCTACCTAGTTGCCTTGATTACATGTTGCTGTAACACTGTGCCCTTTCGTGGTTGACATGTTCCTCTCAGGGGCGGATCCAGAGTCTAGTCTCAGGAGGGGCACAATCAAGTATCGTGCGGTGGTCAACACACCCCCTCCCATAGACTTGCATTCAGGGGGCGTGGCGTAACATCACGTCCACCCCCTCTTGACGTCACGCCACATCGCCTCAATGCAAATCTTTGGGAGGGGGCTTGTCAAACCCTGCAGCCCGCACCCAGCGTTTGGAACAAAATATTCAAAAAATTGGGACAGTGGACTACCCCTTTAAGTATGTAGCATAGTTCCCCCACATTAGGTTGGCAGCATAGTTCCCCCACATTAGGTTGGCAGCATAGTTCCTCCACATTAAGTTGGCAGTATAGTTCCCCCACATTAGGTTGGCAGTATAGTTCCCCCACATTAGGTTGGCAGTATAGTTCCCGCGTATTAGGTTGGCAGTTTAGTTCCCCCACATTAGGTAGGCAGTGGCCCCCATGGACATACAGCCTCCAGCCATATACAGTGTATGGCTGGAGTCTGTATGTCTGTGTACTGCCCCACCTCAGTGCTCCGACCACCGCTCCTCCGGTCAGGGGTCAAGGTCCCGGGCCCAGAGGAGCAGTGGTTGGAGCACCAAATCTGCCGCTGGTAACTTACCATGCTGGCCAGTGCATGTCCTCCTCCGCGATGCTCTGCTTCTCCACTCCTATGGGTGCACGCACAGGATGTCAGTGATAACCCTGCATGCGCTACCTCCTGACAGCCCCTGCGTTTTCAAAGTTAACGTGGGGCCGAAACATTTTTCGGGACACAGGGATGTCCTTAATACTGATAGGGGAAATCTCGGGGGGGGGGGGGGGGGGGTGAAATCACGGCATCCCATACAGAGGACAGCGGGAGGCTCCACACCTGGCTCCATGCTGTCCGATCCAGGCTTGAGCAATCAAGCGCAAATAACATATGCTATGGCATAGCACTGATCAGTGGCTGCAATCATTGTAATGCATGCTATAGAGTTAATAAATGTGATTTAACCCCTTACCTATTAAAAGTTTGAATCACCCCCCTTTTCCCATTAAAAAAAACACAGTGCAAAAAAATAAATAAATAAAACCGCACGTCAATGGCGTATGCGGAAAAAATTCAAAATGTCCAAAATAGCGTATATTTGGTCACTTTTTATACCATTAAATAATTAATAAAAAACTATCAAAAAGTCAAATCAAAACAAAAGCCCTCATACTGCCTGTAACACTCACATTTCTGAAGACAGGAACCCCGGAGGATGTGGATCCGCTGGACCTGTGTGGCAGATCACTCGAGGGAGTGGAGTCTAAGGTGCCGCTGGTTTTCACCAGAGCTTGCTGCAAAGTGGGATGGACTTGCTGCTGCAGGCGACACCCAGGTCACTACCCCTGGCACGGCTCGACCACACAGGCGGCTTAGGAGATGTGAGGCACAGGAGGGATAAGGCAGCTCATAGTCTGGATAGCAGAAGTTCAGGGAAGGTGGCACAGTAGCGTAGTCTAGACATTGCAGGAGGTCAGTAGGCAGGCGGCAGAGGAGCAAGGTCGAGTCACAAAGCAAGAGATCAGATACATGGCAAGGCAATAACAGGAATGCTTTCTCTCAGGCTCAAGGCAACAAAGATCCGGCAGGAAACTGAGGAGGGTGGAGGAATTTATAAATGAGCCACAGGTGGATTACACTAATGAGTGTACTGGCCCTTTAAATCTTAAAGCTCCGGCACGTTCTAGGGTATCTAGGGGGCATGTCCCTAGGGGACAGGAACACACGTGCCAGAGCAGAGAAGCAGAAGCGGAGGCAGGAGAAACATCCAGGGAGTGATGGACTGGGGCTTCAGCAGGTAAGGGGACCATACGCTCACAGCCAGCGTGTGTGGCCGGAGGGCATAACGTAGCATGCCCTGTATGCGGAAAAATAAAAAAGTTATAGGGGTCAGAAGAAGACAATTTTAACTCCTTGGGGACGGAGCCCATTATAACCCTATGGACGGGAACAATTTTTGCAATTCTGACCACTGTCACTTTAAGCATTAATAACTCTGGGATACTTTTACTTTTATTCTGATTCCGAGATAGTTTTTTCGTGACATATTCTACTTCATGTTAGTGGTAAAGTTTTGTCGATACTTGAATAATTTCTTGGTGAAAAATTCAAAAATGTTATGAAAAATAGAAAATTTAGCATTTTTCTAACTTTGAAGCTCTCTGCTTGTAAGTAAAAGCCAAAATTCCAAATAAATGATATATTGATTCACAAATAAAATATGTCTACTTTATGTTTGCATCATAAAGTTGACAAGTTTTTACTTTTGGAAGACATCAGAGGGCTTCAAAGTTCAGCAGCAATTTTCCAATTTTTCACAAAATTTTCTAAATTGGAATTTTTGAGGGACCAGTTCAGTTTTGAAGTGGATTTGAAGGGCCTTCATATTAGAAATACCCCATAAATTACCCCATTATAAAAACTGCACGCCTCAAAGTATTCAAAATGACTTTCAGAACGGTTTTTTTTCACCCTTGTAGGTGTTTCACAGGAATAGCAGCAAAGTGAAGGAGAAAATTCAAAATCTTCATTTTTTACACTGGCATGTTCTTGAAGACCCAGTTTTTGAATTTTTACAAGGGGTAATAGGAGAAAAAGCCCCCCAAAATTTGTAACCCAATTTCTCTCGAGTAAGAAAATACCTCATATGTGTATGTCAAGTGTTCGGAGGGCGCAGTAGAGGGCACAGAAGGAAGGAGCAACAATGGGATTTTGGAGAGTGAATTTTTCTGAAATGGTTTTGAGGGGCATGTCCAATTTAGGAAGCCCCTATGGTGCCAGAACAGCATAAAAAAAACATGGCATACTAATTTGGAAACTACACCCCTCAAGGCACGTAACAAGGTGTCCAGTGACACTTAACATTGACGACTTTTCGTTAAAGTTGGATGTGTAAATGAAAAAAGCATTTTTTCACTAAAGTGCAGTTTTTCCCCCCAAATTTACCATTTTTACAAAGGGTAATGGGAGAAAATGCCCCCCCCAATATTTGTAACCCCATCTCTTCTGAGTATGGAAATACCCCATGTTAGGGCATAAAATGCTCTGCGGGCGAACTACAATGCTCAGAAGAGAAGGAGTCACATTTGGCTTTAGGAAAGCAAATTTTGCTGAAATGGTTTTTGGGGGGCATGTCGCATTTAGGAAGCCCCTATGGTGCCAGAACAACACAAAATACCCACATGGCATGCTATTTTTGAAACTACACCCCTCAAGGCATGTAAAAAGGGGTACAGTGAGCCTAAACACCCCACAGGTGATTGACAAACTTTCGTTAAAGTGGGACAGGAAAATTTGATTTTTAACACTGAAATGCTGGTGTTAAACAAAACTTTTCATTTTCACAAGGAGTAATAGGAGAAAATGCCCCACAAAATTTGTAACCCCATTTCTCTCGAGTAAGGAAATACCTCATATGTGTATGTGAAGTGTTCAGCGGGTGCACTAGAGGGCTCAGAAGGGAAGGAGCAACATTGGGCTTTTGGAGAGCGAATTTTGCTGAAATGGTTTTTGAGGGCATGTCACAGTTAGGAAGCAGTATGAAAAGGAAATGATAGCACGGCACTCACCATCCAACAGTGATTTATTCTGCAGTCAAAATCGGGGTACAGTCCATATGTAGATCACATCAGTACAGTGGAATCGGGGGGAGGCAGGAAAGAGAGCTCAGAGGAGTTCGTGTAGCCCCCATGGTGACCAACGCGTGACCAAACGGTTTTTACCGCAAAACGTTGCTGCACGAGCTCCTCTGAGCTCTCTTTCCTGTCTCCCCCCGATTCAACTGTACTGATGTGATCTCCATATGGACTGTACCCCGATTTGGACTGCACCTTGATCAGAATAAATCACTGTTGAATGGTGAGTGCCGTGCTATCATTTCCTTTTCATACTGTCTGCTACCATTGTCTAAGCGCTTGTGCACCACTGCAGTGAACAGTACAGATTTCCCTAAATAAGCCTCCAGATACCCAGTGCCGGGTGCTCTCATCTCTACCCACAACAGTTAGGAAGCCCCCATGATGCCAGAACAGTTAAAAAAACAAAAAAACACATGGCATACTATTTTGGAAACTACACCGCTCACAGAACATAAGGGGTGCAGTGAGCATTTATACCCCACTGGCATTTGACAGATCTTTGGAACAGTGGGCTGTCCAAATAAAAAATTAAATTTTTCATTTTTACGGGCAACTGTTCAAAAATCTGTCAGACACCTGTGGGCCGTAAATGCTCACTGTACCGCTTGTTACATTCCGTGAGGGTTGTAGTTTCCAAAATGGGGTCACATGTGGAGGGGTCCACTGTTCTAGCACCATGAGGGCTTTGTAAACACACATAGCCTTCAATTCAAGCCTAATTCTCTCTCAAAAAGCCCTATGGCGCTCCTTCTCTTCTGAGCATTGTAGTTCACCCGCAGAGCACTTTACTTCCACATATGGGGTTTTTATATCCTCAGTAGAAATAGGGTTTCAAATTTTGGGGGGCTTTTTACCTATTACCCCTTGTGAAAATGAAAAATGTGGGGTAACGCCAGCATTTCAGGGGAAAAAAACAAATTTTTAATTTTCATGTCCAACTTTAACGAAAATTTGTCAAAGACCTGAAGGGTGTTAAGGGTCACTATACCCCTTGTTACGTTTCGTTAGGAGTGTAGTTTCCAAAATGTGGGTGTTTTTTTTTTTTTTTTGCGTTCATGTCAGAACCACTGTAACCGATCAACCACCCCTGTGCAAATCACCAATTTAGGCCTCAAATGTACATGGCGCTCTCTCACTTCTGAGCCATGTAGTTCGTCTGAAGAGCATTTTACATACACATGTGGGGTATTTCCGTACCCAGAAGAAATTGTGTTACAAATTTTGGGGGTCATTTTCTCCTTTTACCTCTTGTGAAAATGATAGGTATGGGGCAACACCAGTATGTCAGGGTAAAAAACTGTAAAAAAAATTTACGCAAATATGCTGGTGTAGCCCCCAACTTTACCTTTTCATTAGGGGTAAAAAGAGAAAAATCGCCCCAAAATTTGTAGTGCAATTTCTACCGAGTACGGAAATACCCCATATGTGGCCCTAAACTGTTGCCTTGAAGTACGACAGGGCTCTGAAGTGAGAGAGTGCCATGAGCATTTGAGGCCTAAATAAGGAATTTGCAATAGGGGTGGACACGGTTACCTACAGTAAAACCCTACAGTAGCGTTTCCCAAACAGGGTGCCTCCAGCTGTTGCAAGCCTCCCAGCCTCCCAGGACAGTCTAATGCTGTCCGGCAATACTGGGAGTTGTGGTTTTGCAACAGCTGGAGGCTCCCTTCAGAAAACACTGCCATATGAGATGTTTCTCATTTTTATTGGGGGGGACGGACGTGTAAGGGGGTGTATATGTAGTGTTTTACTTTTTATTATTTGTTAATGTAGTGTTTTAAGGGTACATTCACACAGGCGGGGGTTCACAGTAAGTTTTCCGCTGGAAGTTTTAGCTGCGGCGGAAAATTTGCCGCAGCTCAAACTTGTAGAAGGAAACCCACTGTTTACCCGCCCGTGTGAATGTACCCTGAACATTCACATGGGGGGGCGCCCCAAACCTTCAGCTGTGGTAAAATGACAACTCCCAGAATGCACTGACAGACCGTACATGCTGGGAGTTGTAGTTTTGCGACAGCTGGAAGCACACGGGTTGGAATCACTGGGTTAGGAAACAGACTCTAGCTCAGTGTTTCCCAACCAGTGTGCCTACAGCTGTTGCAAAACTACAATTCCCAGCATGGCCAGGCAGTCAGGGATGCTGGGCGTGTAGTTCTGCAATATCTGGCCCTTCAGATGTTGCAGAACTACAACTCCCAGCATGCCTGGACAGTCTGGGCATGCTAGGAGTTGTAGGAGATGCAACAACTGGGGAAGAACAGTTTGGAGACCGCTAAGTAGTGGTCTCCAAACTGTAGCCCTCCAGATGTTGCAAAACTCCAACTCCAAGGATGCCCAGACTGTCCAGGCATGCTGGGAGTTGTAGTTCTGCAACATATGAAGGGCCATATATTGCAGAACTACACGCCCAGCATCCCTGACTGTCTGGCCATGCTGGGAATTGTAGTTTTGCAACATCTGGAGGGCTACAGTTTAGAGACCATCGTATAGTGGTCTCCAAACTATGCCACTTCAGATGTTGCAAAACTACTACTAGTGCATGCTGAAAGTTGCAGTTTTGCAACATATGTAGAACCACAGTTTAGAGACCACTACACAGTTGTCTTCAAACTGTGACCCTCCAGATGTTGCAAAACTACAACTCCCAGCTTGCCCAGACAGCCTTTGGCTGTCTGGGCATGCTGGGAGCTGTAGTTTCTCAGCTTTTAGAAGGCCACAGAAAAGATCACTTACCACGATGTTCATTGCAGCCTTCTCCGCCGCACTTTCTGGCCGCCACTCCTCCTGCTGCCGCCGCTGGTCCGGGATGCCGACTCCGCCGCCTCTGCTGGTCCAGGTAAGTCGGGCCATGCTCCTCCCTTGCCGCCCGTCTTCCCCCCGCTCTACACTGACTTCCGATCGGTGGCCAGAGCGGGGGAAATGAACTCTAACCCCCCCCACCCCCCTCCTACCATTGTTGATCAGCCTGACCGACCAATGGCAGGGGTTAGGAGGCGTGGCAACACTGCCACCTCGCTCCTATCCTTTAGGATGGTCGGAGCTGTCTCTGACAGCTCCGATCATTCTTATTTTTCGGCAATCGGGTCACCAGTGACCCGAATGACCCGGATCGCGGGCAAATCGCTGGTCTGAATTGACCAATGATTTATGATGTATACATACACCCTCTGTCCCCAAGGAGTTAAACGTATACATTTTTGTGCATGTAGTTTTGTGCATGTAGTTATGACAAAATCAAACCTATATAAGTAGGGTATCATTTTAATCGTATGGACCTACAGAATAAAAGATAAGATGTTATTTTTGCCGAAGAAATTTACTGCTTAGAAACGGAAGCCCCCAAAAGTTACAAGATAGTGTTTTTTTCTTTAATTTTGTTCCATTTCAATGTAGATTTTTGAGTAAAATAACTGATGTCATTACAAAGTAGGATTGTTGGCGCAAAAAAAAGCCATTATATGGATTTTTAGGTGCAAAATTGAAAGGGTTGTGATTTTTAAAAGGTAAGGAGGAAAAAACTAAAGTGCAAAAACGGAAAAACGCTTGGTCCTTAAGGAGTTAAGTGCATTCTCTGTGGTGTGCTCAGTAAATATGGTGGTAGACTTAAGAAGGAAAAAGCCCACTTCCTACAACAAACCCTTCTCAAGGTCTCTTGAACAGGAGGTGTTCACTCTTCCTCCCAGTGCTTTTGGACTTGAAGTGAAAAGCCTCATGGAAGATTTCTGGGGTCGCCTTCTTCAACTGAGCCCCTGTAAATTGTTTCAATATGGGAACAAGAGCGGTCGCATGCTTTCCAAAGCAATTTAAAATAGCCTAGCACAAACTAATATTCTTTGTATTAAGTCCCCAGAAGATCCTTCAGTTTTCACAACTGATATCTATATTTTGTTGTTTCCCACTTATTTTTCCGCCGATTATAAATACCCACTTGTACCAGTATCTTTCTTGGGAAAAAGTCCTGGCCTGGATGGCTACATGGCCAAATTTTTTAAAAACTTTTCATGACCCCCTGATGTTATCTTCTGTTAACTCTATATATTTCCTTCTCACGGTCTTTCTTTTCCTCTGATTACGTCTCACTTCTACCTCTTCTGTGCCTTACTTCATTTTTTCTTCTTTGTGTCATTGGCTATCCTTCTCGCCTAGCCATGCCCTTCTCCTGCCTGGTTCACTCCCTGTTGCCCTGGCGGCACCATAGTTCTTTAGAATGAGTCACAAGTTAGCTTTACATATGTGACATATTGTTGGGCTGGCTTGTTTTCTCTGTTTACCACTTCTTTCCATCCTTCTGCCATCCTCATTGCCTTATTATGCTTTATTTGGTCTTTATATTCATTTTAAGTGATTTATTATGTACCCTACATCTATACTGTGGTCGCAAGCTAGACTGACCACATATGTTACATTTTGCTGGTTGTTGTATTTTCTTATTCAGTTTCAAATAAAACTTGTTTTATAATTTGAAAACAATAAAAGCCTCACCAAAGTTGTAAAATGTGTGTTTTTTTTTTTCAATTCTTCCCACAAATTATAATTTTTTCATTGTGCCGTATATTTTATGGTAAAGTAAAAGGTATCTTTGCAAAATAAAATTATTCACACAAAAAACAAGCCCTCATATGGCCTTGTGGATGGAAAAATAAAAGAGCTATGGCTCTTAGAAGGTCAGGAGGACAAAGGAAATCACCAAAAAGGAAATTGGCTGGTCCTAAAGGCCAAAACAGGCTGTGTCCTTCAGGGGTTAACAGTCCTGCAAATCTCATCCCAATAGACTAAGCAATGAGAGAGTGCAGAACACAGTTGAATGCTCCATTGGAACTCAGCACAAAAAATGGAGAGTGATGTGTTCCAGAATATTCTATATGTGCTGCTTGGTGATATTTTTCCTATCAGGGAACTACAAACCTTTCCATATTGTGGTGTCCTTTACTTATAACCATAAATTAACCAGCTTATTGTGGTTTGTTAGAGATAGAAAGTACTTAGAGAGTTACATACAAACTTTTAAGCCGCACTGCAGTGTTCTTGCATGTAGCATATCCATCTTTTGACTGATGATGGATTGGTACACTTTCACTTTCCATTAACGAATAATAGCTTTCCTTGAAAACAGTCAGCCCCTTAATCCATCATACATTGTAAAAAAAATTTCCCTCAGATACCATTCTTAATTCACATTAAAAGAGCAGTCTACATTATGGCATGTATTTAACCCCTTAAGTACTCAGCGTTTTTGCATTTTCATTTTTTCCTCATCACCTTCTAAAAATCATAACGCTTTCAATTTTGCAACTAAAAATCCATATGAGGGCTTATTTTTTGCGCCACAAATTCTACTTTGCATTGACATCAGTAATTTTACCCAAAAATCCAAGGCGAAACTGAAAAAAAAATAATTGTGCGACAAAATTGAAGAAAAAATGTCATTTTGTAGATTTTGGGGGCTTCCGTTTCTACGCAGTGCATTTTTTGGACAAAATGACACCTTATCTTTATTCTGTACGTCCATACGGTTAAAATGATACCCTACTTATATAGGTTTGATTTTGTTGCACTTCTGAAAAAAATCATAACTACATGCAGGAAAATGTATACGTTTAAAATTGTCATATTCTGACCCCTTTAACTTTTTTATTCTTCAGCATACGGGCTGGTATGAGGGCTCATTTTTTGCGCCCAGTTCTGAAGTTTTTATTGGTACCATTTCTGTGTTGATCGGACTTTTTAATCACTTTTTATTCATTTTTTTATGATATAAAAAGTGACTAAAAATACGCTATTTTGGACTTTAGAATTTTTCCGCGTACACCATTGACCGTGCGGTTTAACCCCTTAAGGACGCAGGACGTAAATGTACGTCCTGGTGCGGTGGTACTTAACGCACCAGGACGTACATTTACGTCCTGTGCATAACCGCGGGCATCGGAGCGATGCCATTGTCATGCGCGGCTGATCCCGGCTGCTGATCGCAGCCAGGGACCCGCCGGCAATGGCCAACGCCCGCGATCTCACGAGCGTCCGCCATTAACCCCTCAGGTGCCGGGATCAATACAGATCCCGGCATCTGCGGCAGTGCGCGATTTGAATGAATGATCGGATCGCCTGCAGCGGGGATCCGATCATTCAGAACGCCGCACGGAGGTCCCCTCACCTTCCTCCTTCCGGCTCCCGGCGTCTCCTGCTCTGGTCTGAGATCGAGCAGAACAGAGCAGAAGATCGCCGATAACACTGATCTGTTCTATGTCCTATACATAGAACAGATCAGTATTAGCAATCATGGTATTGCTATGAATAATCCCCTATGGGGACTATTCAAGTGTAAAAAAAAATGTTAAAAAATGTAAAAGTAAAAGTAAAAAAAAAATAGAAAAATCCCATCCCCCAATAAAAAAGCAAAACGTCAGTTTTTTCCTATTTTACCCCCAAAAAGCGTAAAAAATAAATTTTATAGACATATTTGGAGGTCATCAAAATAAAGGGATTATAAACGTACTAATTTTGTTAAAAAGTTTGTGATTTTTTTTAAGCACAACAATAATATAAAAGTATGTAATAATGGGTATCATTTTAATCGTATTGAACCTCAGAATAAAGAACACACGTCATTTTTACCATAAATTGTACGGCCTGAAAACGAAACCTTCCAAAATTAGCAAAATTGCGTTTTTCTTTTTAATTTCCCCACAAAAATAGTGTTTTTTGGTTGCGCCATACATTTTATGATATAATGAGTGATGTCATTACAAAGGACAACTGGTCGCGCAAAAAAACAAGTCCTCATACTAGTCTGTGGATGAAAATATAAAAGAGTCATGATTTTTAGAAGGCGAGGAGGAAAAAATGAAAACGTAAAAATTTAATTGTCTGAGTCCTTAAGGCCAAAATGGGATGAGTCCTTAAGGGGTTAATTAATTATATCATTTTATAGTTCGGACATTTACGCACGTGGCGATACCACAAATGTTCATTTTTATTTTTATTTACACCGGTTTTTTTATGGGAAAAGGGGAGCGATTCAAACTTTTATTAGGGAAGGGGTTACATGACCTTTGTTAACTTTTTTTTTTGCAGTGCTATAGCTCCCATAGGGACCTATAACACTGCACACACTGATCTCTTATGCTGTTTCCTGCAAAGCCATAGCTTTGCACGGATCAGCGAGATAGGGGCTCGATTGCTCAAGCCTGTAGCTCAGGCTTGGATCAATCAAACCCCAATCGGACGCCGCGGAGAGAGGTAAGGCAACCTCCGCCTGCGTCCCAGCTGATTGGAACATCGCGATTTTATCGCGATGTCCCGATCAGCTCGACTAAGCTGCGGGGAAGCGTTTACTTATGTTTTCAGATGCGGCGATCAACTTTGATCGCCGCGTCTGAAGGGTTAACAGCGCACGGCACAACGATCGGTGCCGCACACTGTTAGCCCAGGGTCCCGGCTATTGTTAGCAGCCGGGACCGACCCGGTGTGATGCGGGGTCACGGCACGACCCCGTTTTTCACACCGGGACCGGGCTCAGGGCGTAGGAGGTATGCCTTGAGTCCTTAAGAGGTTAAAAAAAAACTGCCCTGAACATGTCATTGTCTCTCTTTATTGGTTTGATTTTGCTGTATATAGGAAAAGCTGGTACTGTATAAATCACTGTAGCTCCTCTACAGAACAACATATAGCAAATATCAGAATCATTGTAAAATGCATGTTGTTTGAATATATGATGCCTGTGTAGCTCTTTGTAGTTACCTACTGTAGCTCATACATATTTTTTTATAGTCTTACTTCACACTGAGCCTGCAAAACAAAACTATATATGCTATGCACTCAGTCATTCAAAAATTCAAATCATCCTTTAAAAACAGAAAGAAACTTAAACCAAAAAAGCAAACATTTACCAGGAATCGTTTAAACTGTTAATATTGTTCTAAAATATTTTTTTTTTATATATAAATTTTATTTTCATATAAATTTCCATACATCAACACACACAAAAAACAACAGTTACAAACAATAATACCCCATAACCCCCCCTCCCCACCCCTCAGCCTGACATTACTATCTGCTCCTGATCTACCGTATCTAAAAAGAGCAAGAGCAAGGACATAAAAAAAATAAAAATAAAACCTTTCTAACAAGGAAGCAACTTTTCCGTAATGACCACCTTTCATTTTCCTTAACTCTTATTTTCCTATCCTTATATAGTATTTCTTCATTATTTTTTTTTATACCTTATTCACCAACCCTATCCCTTCTTTTTCCGTGGGTACCCCGGAGCCATCCATTTTCTGAGTATCAACTTCTTTGCCAGTCCAATGATTCTCAAAATCACTTTTCCATAATCTTTTACATTTAATCCTGTCCCCAAAATTGCACTTCTGGCTTTGAACGGTATGACAACCTTAAAATCCTTAGCAATTTTCCCATACACTCTCTCCCAAAATGATTTCCCTCTCCAACAATCCCACATTAAATGGAGTAGGGCCACTTCTTCCCTATTGCCTTCAGGACACATGGCATCTTTCTTATACCCATTTTCTCCAGGAGCATTGGAGTGTAATAAATCCTATACTTCAGTTTCCAAAAAGAAACACAGTGATTCATATTAACTGAGGACCTCTTAACATTTTTGAGGACCTCCTCCCATTCCTCCTCAGTTATTAACCCTATATCCTTCTCCCATTTCTTTTTACATTTTATTTTCTGGGTGATCCCAATACTATTTACAATCTTTCTATACACTATCCCTAACAAATTCTTAACTGTTTGTCCCTTAATCCCCATCAAAAACTCCATTATTTCCTGTGTTTCAATTTTCCACCAACAATCCTCCTTATCCCTCCACCATGCTTTTTTAACTTGAATATATCCAAATGTATTCTCTTCCTTTAAACCAAACTCGTTACAAATCTGTGTCCATTCTTTCAATTTCCGCACTTCAAATAAATGGTGTACACTATCAATACCTTTCTCTCTCCAATTTATGAATTTCGTGATTTTCTAAAATTCTTTCATATATTTGTTACCCCATATAGATGTAAACTCAAAACTCCCTTTTACCCCCACAAATTTTTCAGAATTTTTGCCACCACAAATCCAGTGCTCGTATGCTCCACTCTTTTCTAAACTCTTTTCCCCCTAATCTCCCACTCTCTAACACAACCCAAATTTAATTCCTTTCTCTTTAAAGGGGTACTCCGGTGGAATTATTATTTTTTTTTTATATCAACTGGTGGCGGAAAGTTAAACAGATTTGTAAATTACTTCTATTAAAAAATTTTAATCCTTCCAGTACTTATTAGCTTCCGAATACTACAGAGGAAATTATTTTCTTTTTGGAACACAGAGCTCCCTGCTGACATCATGACCACAGTGCTCTCTGCTGACACCTCTGTCCATTTTAGGAACTGTCCAGAGTAGGAGAAAATCCCCATAGCAAACATATGCTGCTCTGGACAGTTCCTAAAATTGACAGAAATGTCAGCAGAGAGCACTGTGCTCATGATGTCAGCAGAGAGCACTGTATTCCAAAAAGAAAATAATTTCCTCTTTAGTATTCAGCAGCTAATAAGTACAGGAAGGATTAAGGTTTGTTAATAGAAGTAATTTACAAATGTTTTTAACTTTCTGGCACCAGTTCATTTAAAAAAAAAAAAAAGTTTTCCACCGGAGTACCCCTTTAACCCCTTAAGGACCGAGGGTTTTTCCGTTTTTGCATTTTCATTTTTTTCCCTTGCCTTTAAAAAATCATAACTCAATTTTGCACCTAAAAATTCATATGGTGGCTTCTTTTTTGCGCCACCAATTCTACTTTGTACTGACGTCAGTCATTTTGCCCAAAAATCTATGGCGAAACAGAAAAAATAATCATTTTGAGACAAAATTGAAAAAAAAAAAACGCTGTTTTGTAACTTTTGGGGGCTTCCGTTTCTACGTAGTACATTTTTTGGTAAAAATGACACCTTATCTTTATTCTGTAGGTCCATACAATTAAAATGATACCCTACTTATATAGGTTTGATTTTGTTGTACTTCTGGAAAAAATCATGCAGGAAAATTAATACGTTTAAAATTGTCATCTTCTGACCCCTATAACTTTTTTTATTTTTGCGCGTATGGGGCGGTATGAGGGCTCATTTTTTGTGCCGTTATCTGAAGTTTTTAGCGGTACCATTTTTGCATTGATAGGTCTTATTATTCATTTTTTCATGATATAAAAAGTGACCAAAAATGCACTATTTTGGACTTTGGAATTTTTTGCGCGTACGCCATTGACCATGCGGTTTAATTAACAATATATTTTTATAATTTGGAAATTTCCGCATGCGGTGATACCATATATGATTATTTTTATTTATACTGTGTTTTTTTTTATGGGAAAAGGGAGGTGATTCAAACTTTTAATAGGGAAGGGGTTAAATGATCTTTATTCACTTTTTTTCACTTTTTTTTTGCAGTGTTATAGCTCCCATAGGGACCTATAACACTGCACACATTGATCTTTTACATTGATCACTGGTTTCTCATAGGAAACCAGTGATCGATGATTCTGCCGCTTGACTGCTCATGCCTTCTCGGCGATCGGACAGCGAGGAGGCAGGTAGGGACCCTCCTGCTGTTCTGTAAGCTGTTCGGGATGCCGCGATTTTGCCGCGGCTATCCCGAAGAGCCCACTGAGCTAACCGGCATACTTTCACTTTCACTTTAGACGTGGCGTTCAACTTTGAACGCCGCGTCTAAAGGGTTAATAGCGCGCAGCACCGTGATCTATTAGCCACGGGTCCCGGCCGATATTAGAGGCCGGGCCCTACCCGCTATGATGCGGGGCCACACCGTGGCCCCGCTTTATAGATCCTATCCCTGCTATTGGTCTCCAGAAGCGACGACCAATAGCAGATCGGGGGTGGGGAGGTTAACTTTCGTTTTCCCCGTCCTGCCCACCCAAAATAGGCGGGGCAGAACGTGGAAACGACAGAGGACCGGCGCCGAAGGTCACTTACCGATCCGGAGGCAGCGGGCGACGGTGATCGGTGGGCGGCGATGTCGTGCGGCAGAAGAGGACGGCTCCCTGGAACCTACGGAAGCCGGTAAGTTGCCTAGCAACATCTGGAGGACTACATTCTGAGACCACTATACAGTGGTCTCTATACTGTTGCAATCCAGATGTTGCAAAACTACAACTCCCAGCATGCCCAGACAGCTGTTTGGGCATGCTGGAATATGTAGTTTTGCAACAGCTGGACGGCTACAGTTTGAGACCACTATACAGTGGTCTTTAAACTTTATCCCTCCAGATCTTGCAAAACTACAACTCCTAGCATGCCCAAACAGCTGTTTGCTTTCTGGGCATGCTGGGATTTGTAGTTTTGAAACATCTGGAGGATCACAGTTTGGAGATCACTGTGCAGTGGTTTCTAAACTGTAGCTCTCCAGATGTTGCAAAACTGTAAATCCCAGCATGCCCAAACAGCAAACAGCTGTCTTGGCATGCTGGGAGTTGTAGTTGTGTACCTCCAGCTGTTGCATAACTACATCTCCCAGCATGCCCTTCGGTGATCAGTACATGCTGGGAGTTGTAGTTTTGCAACAGCTGAAGGCACACTGGTTGGAAAATCCTGAGTTAGGTAACAGAACCTAACTGATGGTTTTCCAACCAGTGTGCCCCCAGCTGTTGCAAAAGTATAACTCCCAGCATGCACGGTCTGTCAGTGCATGCTGGGAGTTGTAGTTCTGAAACAGCTGGAGGTTTGCCCCCCCCCCCCCCCCCCCCCATGTGAATGTACAAGGTATATTCACACGGGTGGGATTACATTAAGTTTCCTGCTTCAAGTTTGGGCTAGCGGGAAACTCACCGTAACACGCTAGTGCAAATATACTGTAAAACACTACAGTACACTAACACAAAATAAAGGGTAAAACACTACATAAACACCCCCTTACACTGTCCTCCCCAATGAAAATGAAAAACATATTGTACTGCAGTGTTTCCAAAACAGAGCTTCCAGCTGTTGCAAAACAACAACTCCCAGCATTTCTGGACAGCCACTGACTGTCCAGGCATGCTGGGAGATTAGTGACAGCTGGAGGCACCCTGTTTGGGAATCACTGGAGTAGAATACCCTTATGTCCACCCCTATGCAATCCCTAATTTAGTCCTCAAATGCGCATGGCGCTCTGTCACTTCAGAGCCCCGTCGTATTTCAAGGAAACAATTTCCGTACTCGGGAGAAATTGCACTACAAATTTTGGGGGGCATTTTCTCCTTTTACCCCTTATGAAAAGGAAAAGTTTGTGGCTACACTGACCTGTTAGTGTAAAAAAGTAAAAAAAAATTACACTAACATGCTGGTGTTGCCCCATACTTTTTATTTTCCAACGGTAAAAGGAAAAAAATACATTTGTAACACAATTTCTCCTGAGAACGGAAATACCCCATATGTGGGCGTAAAATGCTCTGTGGGTGCACAACAAGGCTCAGGAGTGAGAGTGCACTATGTACATTTGAGGCCTTAATTGGTGATTTGCACAGGGGGGGGGGGCTGATTTTACAGCGGTTCTGACATAAACGCAAAAAAAGAAATACCCATATAAGAGAGGGAGCGCCGTTGGGATTTTGAAGAGAGAATTTGCCCGGAATTGAAGGCCACGTGTGTTTACAAAGCCCCCCATAGTGCCAGAACAATGGACCCCCCTCCCACATGTGACCCCATTTTGGAAATTACACCCCTCAGGTAATGTAATAAGGGGTACTGTGAGCATTTACGCCCCACAGGTGTCTGACAGATTTTTGGAACAGTGGTTTGTGAAAATGAAAACATTTATTTTTCATTTGCACAGCCCACTATTCCAAAGATCTGTCAAATGCCAGTGGGGTGTATATACTCACTGCACCCCTTATTAAATTCTGTGGGGGTGTAGTTTCCAAAATGGGGTCACATGTGGGGGGGCCACTGTTCTGGTACCACGGGGGTTTTGTAAAACAAATTCTCTTTCCAAAAGCTCAATGGCGCTCCTCCTCTTCTGACCGTTGTAGTGTGCCAGCAGAGCACTTGACTTCCACACATTGGGTATTTCCATACTCAGAAGAAATAGGGTTACAAATTTTGGGGGTCATTTTCTCCTATTACCCCTTGTAAAAATGTTTTAGTTTAGCATTTTAGTAAAAAAAATTATTTACACATCCAACTTTAACAAAAAGTCGTCAAACACCTGTGGGTAGTTAAGGCTCACTGTACCCTTTGTTATGTTCCTTAAGGGGTGTAGTTTCCAAAATAGTATGCCATGTGGGTATTTTTTTGCTGTTCTGGCAACACAGGGGCTTCCTAAATGCGACATGCCCCCCAAAAACCATTTCAGCAAAATTTGCTTTCAAAAAGCCTAATGTGGCTCTTTCTCTTCTGAGCATTGTAGTTTGCCCGCAGAGCATTTTACGTCCTAACATGGGGTATTTCCATACTCAGAAGAGATGGGGTTACAAATTTTGGGGGGCATTTTCTCCCATTACCCTTTGTAAAAATGGTAAATTTGGGGGAAAAACTGCACTTTAGTGAAAAAAATTTACACCTGTGGGGTGTTAAGGCTAACTGGACCCCTTGTTACGTGCCTTGAGGGGTGCAGTTCCCAAAATAGTATGCCATGTGGGGTTTTCTGCTGTTCTGGCACCATAGGGGCTTTCTAAAAAAATAAATTTCAGCAAAATTCACTCTCCAAAATCCCATTGTCGCTCCTTCGCTTCTGAGCCCTCTAGTGTGCCCTACGAACACTTGACATACACATATGAGGTATTTCCTTACTCGATAGAAATTGGGTTACAAATTTTGGGGGCTTTTTCTCCTATTACCACTTGTAAAAATTCAAAAACTGGGTCTTCAAGATAATGCGAGTGTAAAAAATGAAGATTTTGAATTTTCTCCTTCACTTTGCTGCTATTTCTGTGAAACACCTAAAGGGTTAACACACTTACTGAATGTCATTTTAGATACTTTGAGGGGTGCAGTTTTTATAATTGGGTCATTTGTGGGGTATTTCTAATATGAAGGCCGTTCAAATCCACTTCAAAACTGAACTGGTCCCTGAAAAATTCCGATTTTGAAAATTTTGTGAAAAATTGGAAAATTGCTGCTGAACTTTGAAGCCCTCTGATGTCTTCCAAAAGTAAAAACATGTCAACTTTATGATGCAAACATAAATTAGACATATTGTATATGTGAATCAATGTATAATTTATTTGGAATATCCATTTTCCTTATAAATAGAGAGCTTCAAAATTTAAAAAAAAATGCTAAATTTTCTATTTTTTCTTCAAATTTTGGAATTTTTCACCAAGAAATGATGCAAGTATCGATAAAATTTTAGCAATAACATAAAGTAGAATATCGAACACATGGAGAAGGAAAAATGTCGGCACTGCCGCACTCACGATTCTGCCGGAGTATACTGGATCACTGCACCTTCAGGTCCAAATGCCACAAATCCGGTGCTCAGTCCGCCATAAGCATAAGCGTAGGAAACTTGAAAGAAGAGATCGCAGACGGCACTCACGGAAACAGCAAGAAGTTTTATTCGGGATCGCTGGTCCACGCAACAACTACAACAGGTAAGTCGACCGGTTTCGCGCTACACAGAGCGCTTACACGTGACCACTGACATCAATTAACCCTTCCCCCTTAAATACATACACCAGGTAATACAAAAAATTGAAAAATAGAAAACTAGACGTTACAGGGTTAAAAGCACAACTATGGTGTGTGGTATAGAGAGACTAGCATTAGTATTTACTAATTAGCTATAACAGCGCCTAAAACTGTGTAACACTAACGGAGGTAATGCATAGTATATAAAACGCTAGGTGTGAACATAGGTCCTATGCTAACAACATCCACCTGCACTATGGAAATACATTAAAATCCTCCCGTAGGTTTAGTCCTAGTGGTCCTATGGCGTCTGTAAGTATAATCATTTCAGATTCTTTTCGTAACAATAATTTGTGTCTATCTCCACCAAATTTTAAGGGTGCAACTGTTTTTAATCCTAGGAATTTTAAATCTTCAATTTTGTTATTGTGTTTATACTTCATATGTTCTATTACTTTTGGGCAGCCTTTTCCAGTAGTGAGTGAACGAAAGTGTTCCCTAATTCTTTTATGCAAGGGTCTTATGGTCTTCCCAATATAGTAAAAACCGCATGTACACACTAATGCATAAACAATATAGGTAGATTTACATGTCACAAAATCGTGGATATCAATATTCTGTGACCCTAAATGTATGCTTTTCGTTTGTATCATGTGAGAACATAAATTGCACTGTCCACATTTAAAACATCCTTGTGGTTTAGATTTTTCTATCCAATTTTTGGACGTATCATCTTGTAATCTACCTCGTACAATATGATCTCTAATATTCTTAGTTCTGCGAAAAGAAATTAATGGTTTATTCAACTGTGTTTTACTTAAGATATCATCCTGCTGGAGAATATGCCAATTTTTATGTATCGCTGACCTAATTTTATGTTCCATAGGGCTGTACATGAAGGAAAACGTAAAATTTTTTGTTTGATTTTCTATATCTAATTTGGCACGGTCATTATCATGTTTTTTATGTTTTTTATGCAACAATTGACTGCGAGGTATTTTCCTGACCTTAAATAGTGCCTCACTCAGGATAGATGTAGGGTAGCCCCTCTCTTTTAGTCTGTCCCATAATTGTTTAGCCTGTATTTCAAATGTTTCCGTAGTGGTATTTATCCGTTTCAATCGGACAAATTGTCCGAAAGGAAGGGATTTTTTGACATGTTGAGAATGAAAGCTGTCATATCTAAGTAAGGAATTAGTAGCTGTAATTTTTCTAAATCCCTCAATCTCCAAGTGATCATTTTTAGCAACAAGTTTAGTGTCAAGAAATTCTATATTATTAATGCCCACCACACTAGTAAAATGCATATTGTAATTATTGTCATTCATGTAGGCGACAAACTGGTAAAACTGGGCCGTACTACCAGACCAAATAACCAGCACGTCGTCAACATATCTAACATAGAGGGCCAGATATTCAAGGAAAGGATTATTAGAAGAGAAGACCTTATCTTCCTCTAGGACCCCCAAAAAAATATTTGCGAAAGTAGGTGCCACGGGGGTCCCCATCGCAGTCCCAGATCGCTGGTTAAACCAGCGATTATTGAACTGGAAAGCATTATGGGATAATACAAACTGTAACATCTCACAAATGTAATTAATGTAAACAGGGCTATGATTTTCCGTTTGGTCTAGTCGACGCCGGACAGCCTCCACACCCGCACCCTGAGGGATGCGGGTGTAGAGGCTCTCCACGTCGATACTAGCCAAAATAAAATGCTCCTGCCACCCAAAATTTTCCAAAATTTGCAGTAAATGTTGAGTATCTTTTAAATAAGCTGGTATAGTAAGTAATAATGGGCGCAAGACCCAATCTAGGTATTGGGACAGGGGCTCGGTAACTGAGCCTCTGCCCGCAACAATAGGCCGACCTGGCGGTAATTGTGCATTTTTGTGAACTTTGGGTGTCCAGTACCAGTATGGCTTTTTTGGGTGAGTAATAAAAAGTTTGTTAGCAAATCTCTCCGAAAAAATATTATTTTCCACTCCCCTCCTAAGTAGTGATCTAGCACTCTCCTGGTAATGTGTGGTGGGGTCTTTTAATAATGCTGTATAAGTATTTTGATCACTTAACTGACGATTTGCCTCTTGTAGGTAATAATCTTTGGTCAAAAGTACAACATTACCTCCCTTATCCGCAGGCTTCACTACAATTTCTGTGTTTTCAGATAACCATTTTAAAGCACTCCTTTCTCCCACCGTAAGATTCGGGGTAGATTTAGGGTAAATTAGTGCTTTGACGTCTTGAATAACGTTTTCCATAAAATTCTGGATATTAGAGCCTGCGGGCAAGGGCGGATTAAATGTGGATGGAACACCTCCTAAAAAAGGTCTGTAAGTTGTAACTTTATCTGGATCGTGAATAGTTTCATCATCTGCAATATCCATTAGTAACGATACAACATCTCTATCTTGTTCTGACCAGGATGGGTTAACCATAAAGCCCAACGGGCTAATAGATGTTGGAACTTCCCCTTCTAACTGTATAGACTCTTTACCAGGGGTATAACCACTAAGGAAAAACCTATGTAAGTTAATTTTCCTAATAGATTTATACAAATCTATAGTGAAATCCGTGAAATTAAATTCGTTATTAATACAGTAGTTTAACCCCTTCCTTAGCAAGGATAGACAATCTTCAGAAAGAACATGCTGTGTCAAATTAATAATGTTGGACTGACCTGTAGGGTCTGGAGAGGCAAGATCACCTATTGTTGCCAGGTGACTTGCTTTCTCTTCATCCCACCTCTTTTTGAAAATCTTTTTGCACCTGCCCCGCCGTATCCTCCTCTTGCGGGTAGGTGCAGTTGTTGGTCCCCCAGAACCACAAGGCTAGAGGGGTCTTTAGGTAGGGTGGTATCACCAGTCCCACTAGAGTCGGACCCTGAATCTGTAGTCCAGTAATCCTGAGGTGGTCTCCGCAGTCGTCTTTTTCTTCTCATCTTATTGAGATTCCAATCGAAGACATGACCTCCGTCATAGTCCTGTTTGTCTCTCAGATATTTATTCTTTTTACGTTCCTTAATATCAGCCTGGATCGGTAATATCTTTTTTTCCACCTTCTTTTCGAATGCTTCATATTGCTCTTTGTTCACACGGGTTTTCAACTCTAATTTAGCTTTAAGCAGTTGTCCAGTAATATGGGCATATTCTTTTTCTGTCCGTTTCAACATCAATTTTGTAAATTTTAAACTGTGTTCTTGATGTAGTAATGCCCATTCATCCGTAAATTCATTATCATCTTGGAATTGAGACAACTCTTTAAAAACTCGTAATCCACGTGGAACACGGCTACTCTCACAATAGGACTGTAGCGAATTAACTGTCCAAAACAATTTCACTTCTTTTTCAGAAAGAGTCATGACTTTAAATTCTAAGGATTTGGTACCTAGTACCTGCAGTTCATCCCTTAAGTTACATTGTGCAAAAAATTCAGTTGCGTCTTCTCTACCAGCCAGTAAAGTCCCGGGACCAATGTGCAGTGTACTATCCAGTGCAGCACTCGCCTCTGAGGCTGCTTGTTCCATAGACTCCATAATCTGTGAGTGGGATACACCTGCGACGTGCTCAGACTAGGATATTCAACACAATACTATCGAACACATGGAGAAGGAAAAATGTCGGCACTGCCGCACTCACGATTCTGCCGGAGTATACTGGATCACTGCACCTTCAGGTCCAAATGCCACAAATCCGGTGCTCAGTCCGCCATAAGCATAAGCGTAGGAAACTTGAAAGAAGAGATCGCAGACGGCACTCACGGAAACAGCAAGAAGTTTTATTCGGGATCGCTGGTCCACGCAACAACTACAACAGGTAAGTCGACCGGTTTCGCGCTACACAGAGCGCTTACACGTGACCTCTGACATCAATTAACCCTTCCCCCTTAAATACATACACCAGGTAATACAAAAAATAGAAAAATAGAAAACTAGACGTTACAGGGTTAAAAGCACAACTATGGTGTGTGGTATAGAGAGACTAGCATTAGTATTTACTAATTAGCTATAACAGCGCCTAAAACTGTGTAACACTAACGGAGGTAATGCATAGTATATAAAACGCTAGGTGTGAACATAGGTCCTATGCTAACAACATCCACCTGCACTATGGAAATACATTAAAATCCTCCCGTAGGTTTAGTCCTAGTGGTCCTATGGCGTCTGTAAGTATAATCATTTCAGATTCTTTTCGTAACAATAATTTGTGTCTATCTCCACCAAATTTTAAGGGTGCAACTGTTTTTAATCCTAGGAATTTTAAATCTTCAATTTTGTTATTGTGTTTATACTTCATATGTTCTATTACTTTTGGGCAGCCTTTTCCAGTAGTGAGTGAACGAAAGTGTTCCCTAATTCTTTTATGCAAGGGTCTTATGGTCTTCCCAATATAGTAAAAACCGCATGTACACACTAATGCATAAACAATATAGGTAGATTTACATGTCACAAAATCGTGGATATCAATATTCTGTGACCCTAAATGTATGCTTTTCGTTTGTATCATGTGAGAACATAAATTGCACTGTCCACATTTAAAACATCCTTGTGGTTTAGATTTTTCTATCCAATTTTTGGACGTATCATCTTGTAATCTACCTCGTACAATATGATCTCTAATATTCTTAGTTCTGCGAAAAGAAATTAATGGTTTATTCAACTGTGTTTTACTTAAGATATCATCCTGCTGGAGAATATGCCAATTTTTATGTATCGCTGACCTAATTTTATGTTCCATAGGGCTGTACATGAAGGAAAACGTAAAATTTTTTGTTTGATTTTCTATATCTAATTTGGCACGGTCATTATCATGTTTTTTATGTTTTTTATGCAACAATTGACTGCGAGGTATTTTCCTGACCTTAAATAGTGCCTCACTCAGGATAGATGTAGGGTAGCCCCTCTCTTTTAGTCTGTCCCATAATTGTTTAGCCTGTATTTCAAATGTTTCCGTAGTGGTATTTATCCGTTTCAATCGGACAAATTGTCCGAAAGGAAGGGATTTTTTGACATGTTGAGAATGAAAGCTGTCATATCTAAGTAAGGAATTAGTTGCTGTAATTTTTCTAAATCCCTCAATCTCCAAGTGATCATTTTTAGCAACAAGTTTAGTGTCAAGAAATTCTATATTATTAATGCCCACCACACTAGTAAAATGCATATTGTAATTATTGTCATTCATGTAGGCGACAAACTGATAAAACTGGGCCGTACTACCAGACCAAATAACCAGCACGTCGTCAACATATCTAACATAGAGGGCCAGATATTCAAGGAAAGGATTATTAGAAGAGAAGACCTTATCTTCCTCTAGGACCCCCAAAAAAATATTTGCGAAAGTAGGTGCCACGGGGGTCCCCATCGCAGTCCCAGATCGCTGGTTAAACCAGCGATTATTGAACTGGAAAGCATTATGGGATAATACAAACTGTAACATCTCACAAATGTAATTAATGTAAACAGGGCTATGATTTTCCGTTTGGTCTAGTCGACGCCGGACAGCCTCCACACCCGCACCCTGAGGGATGCGGGTGTAGAGGCTCTCCACGTCGATACTAGCCAAAATAAAATGCTCCTGCCACCCAAAATTTTCCAAAATTTGCAGTAAATGTTGAGTATCTTTTAAATAAGCTGGTATAGTAAGTAATAATGGGCACAAGACCCAATCTAGGTATTGGGACAGGGGCTCGGTAACTGAGCCTCTGCCCGCAACAATAGGCCGACCTGACGGTAATTGTGCATTTTTGTGAACTTTGGGTGTCCAGTACCAGTATGGCTTTTTTGGGTGAGTAATAAAAAGTTTTTTAGCAAATCTCTCCGAAAAAATATTATTTTCCACTCCCCTCCTAAGTAGTGATCTAGCACTCTCCTGGTAATGTGTGGTGGGGTCTTTTAATAATGCTGTATAAGTATTTTGATCACTTAACTGACGATTTGCCTCTTGTAGGTAATAATCTTTGGTCAAAAGTACAACATTACCTCCCTTATCCGCAGGCTTCACTACAATTTCTGTGTTTTCAGATAACCATTTTAAAGCACTCCTTTCTCCCACCGTAAGATTCGGGGTAGATTTAGGGTAAATTAGTGCTTTGACGTCTTGAATAACGTTTTCCATAAAATTCTGGATATTAGAGCCTGCGGGCAAGGGCGGATTAAATGTGGATGGAACACCTCCTAAAAAAGGTCTGTAAGTTGTAACTTTATCTGGATCGTGAATAGTTTCATCATCTGCAATATCCATTAGTAACGATACAACATCTCTATCTTGTTCTGACCAGGATGGGTTAACCATAAAGCCCAACGGGCTAATAGATGTTGGAACTTCCCCTTCTAACTGTATAGACTCTTTACCAGGGGTATAACCACTAAGGAAAAACCTATGTAAGTTAATTTTCCTAATAGATTTATACAAATCTATAGTGAAATCCGTGAAATTAAATTCGTTATTAATACAGTAGTTTAACCCCTTCCTTAGCAAGGATAGACAATCTTCAGAAAGAACATGCTGTGTCAAATTAATAATGTTGGACTGACCTGTAGGGTCTGGAGAGGCAAGATCACCTATTGTTGCCAGCTGACTTGCTTTCTCTTCATCCCACCTCTTTTTCTGAGCCCTCTAGTGTGCCCTACGAACACTTGACATACACATATGAGGTATTTCCTTACTCGAGAGAAATTGGGTTACAAATTTTGGGGGCTTTTTCTCCTATTACCACTTGTAAAAATTCAAAAACTGGGTCTTCAAGATAATGCGAGTGTAAAAAATGAAGATTTTGAATTTTCTCCTTCACTTTGCTGCTATTTCTGTGAAACACCTAAAGGGTTAACACACTTACTGAATGTCATTTTAGATACTTTGAGGGTGCAGTTTTTATAATTGGGTCATTTGTGGGTTATTTCTAATATGAAGGCCGTTCAAATCCACTTCAAAACTGAACTGGTCCCTGAAAAATTCCGATTTTGAAAATTTTGTGAAAAATTGGAAAATTGCTGCTGAACTTTGAAGCCCTCTGATGTCTTCCAAAAGTAAAAACATGTCAACTTTATGATGCAAACATAAATTAGACATATTGTATATGTGAATCAATGTATAATTTATTTGGAATATCCATTTTCCTTATAAATAGAGAGCTTCAAAATTTAAAAAAAAATGCTAAATTTTCTATTTTTTCTTCAAATTTTGGAATTTTTCACCAAGAAATGATGCAAGTATCGATAAAATTTTAGCAATAACATAAAGTAGAATATGTCACGAAAAAACATTCTTGGAATCAGAATGAAAAGTAAAAGCATCCCAGAGTTTTTAATGCTATTAAATCAATAAGTTTTTAAATCAACTGGTGCCAGAAAGTTAAACAGATTTGTAAATGTACTTCTATTAAAAAATCTTAATCCTTCCTGTACTTATTAGCTGCTGAATACTATAGTGGGAATACTTTTCCGTTTGAAACACAGAGCTGTCTGCTGACATCTTGAGCACTATGCTCTCTGCTGACATCTCTGTCCATTTTAGGAACTGTCCAGGGTAAAAGGAAATCCCCATAGCAAGCATATGCTGTTCTGGACAGTTCCTAAAATGGACAGAGATGTCAGCAGAGAGCACTGTGCTCGTGATGTCAGCAGACAGTTCTGTGTTTCAAAAAGAATATAATTTCCGCTGTAGTATTCAGCAGCTGGTAAGTACAGGAAGGATTAAGATTTTTTAATAGAATTAATTTACAAATCTGTTTAACTTTCTGTCACCAGTTGATTTAAAAAAAAAAAAGTTTTTCACCGGAGTACCCCTTTAAGGTATAAATGGGCTGGGTCCTTAAGGGGTTAAGAATCCCCTTAAAAAATTCACCTTCTTGTGCAATATATATTTTCTGTGTTATTACATAAGAAAAATAAAAAATTGTGAACCCCCAGACCCTTAAGATCTTCTTAAACCAAACTTTTTTTTACCACCCCATATGAATTCACTTATCTTTCTGTTTATCTCCTCAAATAATTTATTTCTAATTCAAGTGGGAGTCACCCTAAAATAATGCAGCACCATTGGTAAAAGTACAATTTTCACCAATGCGATCTTATCGGCCGTATGTAAATCCAATTTACTCCATATCTGTCACTTATTTACGATTTTTTTCCTTTAGCGGGCAGATGTTCAACTTTGTGAATTCTTGAATATTATTTGAAACCAACACGCCAAGATATTCAAAGTTCTCTTTTAACTTCAAAATTTTAATATTACCAATTGGTTCTTCTATGTCTTTACCTAATGGAAACAGTGCTGATTTTTTCCAATTTATTTTAAACCCAGATATCTTTCCAAATTCTTCTATTTCCCCCATTTCTGCTGTTGGGTCTATAATATTCTGATATATTGATTGCTATACAGTGACCCCCCGACCTACGATGGCCCCGACATATGATTAAATCGACATATGATGGCCTCTCAGAGGCCATTGCATGTCGATGTCAGCAACGACATACGATGCTTTTTTATGTCGGGGCCATTGCATTAACTGCTATCCGACAGCGCAAAATGCTTAAGCTGCTGCCGGATAGCAGCTTAATGTTCCCTGTGTGGTGCGGTGAGTATTACTTACCCCTCCACGATGCTCCGGGGTGCCCTCCGGGTCCAGCACTGTTCCTCCGGTGTCTTCTCGGCCCTCTACAGTGACGTCACTATGCTGTTGCGCACGCCGTCCCGTAGGAACGGCGTACGCAGCGGCGTAATGACGTCACTACGCAGGCCCAGTAAGGCCTTGCGGAAGACAGCGGAGGACCGGAGAAGACCAGGAGAGCCCAGCGGAGCACCGGAGAGGACCAGGAGAGCCCAGCGGAGGACCGGGTCACCATCGGGAGCGGTGAGGACGCAGTCCGGAGCGGCGGGCACAGGTGAGTACAGCTTCCTATACTTAACATTGCACGAATCCTTCAACATACGATGGATTCGACAAACGATGGCTCGTTTGGAACGAATTACCATCGTATGTTGAGGGACACCTGTATCTATACTCATATGCCTTTGCTAAATGCTATATGCTATTGCTAAAATATTGCAGAAAAACTTGGTTTTCCTTAATTCAAAACATTTCAGCTTGCTCTTTGCCTGTAATTAAGATGAGAACCTTGGGATGGAGCATGAAGATACAAGAAGTTTGGAGTTGAAGTCTAAACACTGGGCTTTTGTGGAAGGATTGCAAAATTTCAAGATAGAGAAGTTGCAACAAAAGTGACCTATACTACTCCATGCTCAAATGACCAATCAGCATATAAAACGATGATTTGATGTGATAGTTTTTACCCTCCCCTTTTTTGAGCTCCTTGGGAGTCAGTGCTGAGAAGGGGATTTATACCAACATTGTCTGGTGTGAATTTGCTTATGTCGACACTCAGTTGAACCTCTGTTGTATGTAAATTGTTTGAGGGTTTTCTAAGAGATGCTATTTTGGAATATCTTGATAAAAATAAATGTATGACTCCATATCAGCATGACTTTATGAGGGATCGGTCCTGTCAAACTAACCTGATCAGCTTTTATGAGGAGGTGAGCTCCAGACTGGACCAGGGGGAATTGCTGGATGTCACATATCTGGATTTTTCCAAAGCATTTGATACGGTGCCACATAAACGGTTGGTACATAAAATGAGAAGGATTGGGCTGGGGGAGAATGTGTGTAAGTGGGTAAGTAACTGTCTCAGTGATAGGTAACAGGTGGTTATTAATGGTACTTATTCTGATTGGGTGACTGTTACTAGTGGGGTACCACAGGGGGTCAGTCTTGGGTCCTGTCCTATTTAATATATTCATTAATGATC
Organism: Hyla sarda; assembly: GCF_029499605.1. Classification (NCBI taxonomy): domain Eukaryota; kingdom Metazoa; phylum Chordata; class Amphibia; order Anura; family Hylidae; genus Hyla; species Hyla sarda. Next base: position 62,159,460 of record NC_079193.1, on the reverse strand, counting down.
TTGTTGAGGGGTTGAACAGTAAAGTAGCAATCTTTGCAGATGATACTAAACTCTGTAAAGCGGTAAACACAATAGAGGACAGGGCACTGTTACAAATGGATCTGGATAGATTGGAGGCTTGGGCTGGGAAGTGGCAGATGAGGTTCAACACTGATAAATATAAGGTAATGCACATGGGGAGGAAAAATCCTGGCTGGGATTATGTATTAAATGGGAGCACACTTGGGATGACTGACGTGGAAAAGGACTTGGGAGTTTTAGTTAACAGTAAACTTAGCTGTAATGACCAGTGTCGAGCAGCTGCTGCCAAGGCAAATAAAATCATGGGGTGTATCAATAGGGGCATAAATGCCCACGACAAGGAAATAATTCTACCGCTGTACAAATCACTAGTCAGACCACACATAGAATACTGTGTACAGTACTGGGCACCAGTGTACAAGAAAGATATAGTGGAGCTGGAGAGGGTTCAAAGATGGGCAACAAGGGTAATACAGGGAATGGGAGGACTACAGTACCCAGAAAGATTATCAGCATTAGGGTTATTTAGTATAGAAAAAAGAAGGCTTAGGGGAAACCTTATAACTATGTATAAATATATCAGGGGGCAGTACAGAGATCTCTCCCATGATCTATTTATACCCAGGACTGTATCTATAACAAGGGGGCATCCTCTACGTTTAGAGGAAAGAAGGTTTCTACACCAGCACAGACGGGGTTTCTTTGCTGTAAGAGCAGTGAGACTGTTGAATTCTCTCCCGGAGGAGGTGGTCATGGTGAACACTAGAGATGAGCGAACTTTTCAAAAATTCGATTCGGCCGATTCGCCGAATTTTCCCAAAAAGTTTGTTTCGATCCGAATTTATTCGTGGTGAATCGATGTTAAAAAAGGCTATTTCTAGCCTACATACAGCCTCTATAGGGGTATAGAACACTTTGCCGTGTCGTAAAACGCATATGGAGTGTGCTGGGGTAGTGAAATAATACTGTTATTCAGAATAGCATGCAGATTACCGGCATCACTCTTAGAATCACTGCCGCACAGCAGCACAATGACAGAGCCTGGTGGTGGCATCAGCGTCAGGAGGCCATATAGTGACTGAATGACATAGCGTGGACATAGCGTGGCAAGAGGAGACCATTTAGTGGCTGAATGGCACAGCGTGGAGTTGGCTGATGCACTAGTACACTACACAACAGGGCTTCACAATCCCCCCCCCCAAAAAAAAACAACACAATATATGACATTTTTGACAAAGATTTCTCATTGGTAGCACCCGCTATCCAAAAATTAGAGATTTCAAGACCCAGGCCCCACCTCTGCGGCATCAGGAACCCATATATTGCCTGTTGGACACAGCCTTGAGTTGGCTGATGCACCAGTACACACCAGGGCTTCACAATCCCCCCTCCAAAATCAACACAATGAGAAATGTTTGTCAAAGATTTCTCATTGATAGCACCTGCTATCCAAAAATTTGAAATTTCCAGATCCAGGCCACACCCCTGTGGCATCAGTAACCCATATATTGCCTGCATGACACAGCCCGGAGTTGGCTGATGCAAGAGTACACACCAGAGCTTCACAATCCCCCCCCAAAAACCAACACAATATATGACATTTTTGTCAAAGATTTCTCATTGGTAGCACCCGCTATCCAAAAATTAGAGATTTCAAGACCCAGGCCCCACCTCTGCGGCATCAGAAACCCATATATTGCCTGAAGGACACAGCCTGGAGTTGGCTGATGCACCAGTACACACCCGGGCTTCACAATCCCCTCCAAAAAACTACATTTTAGAAATTTTTTAAAGAAATACCTTTGTGTAAGAACAAGCACATATCCAACAGTTCACAAGACTCTATAATGCAGGACGGTGGACCACCCAAAGACATTCTTGTCAAAAATAATAAACCACACAATGTTTGAAATTTTTTTACAAAAACTAATTCAATATGTGTGTAAGCGCATCTGTCTTCAAAAGATCAGATCACCAAAGGACTTTTTTCGCCCAAAATGATTAAGCAGAGATAATCCCTGTCCGTATTTTTTTCATTAAAAAATCACACGCAACAAGCGTTCCGTTGTGTAACGATTAGTAATCTGGAAAATTCAATTTTATTACTGATAAAATTATCAGTAAATAAAAAAAAAAAAACACTACCCAAGAGTGTTTAATTACCCCATACATTGCACCAGGAGCAGTCAAGAGTAGGCCTCAGCAGTACCCAAGAGGCTTTAATAACCCCCTACCTTTGCACGATCAATTGCGAGATCAAGCACTACCAGGTGTGTTATGCCCTCTGATTTCCGGGGCCGCAGGCGCGCTCCACTGAACGGATTAGCGTGTCTCTATCTTTCATCGACCGGTGCTGGTAACTCGCTAACTCCCGGAAAGGTAAGCTGCCGCGAAGCAGGTGGTCTCCCCACGTTTGGCTCCAGAATTTCCACTACTGCCACACCACGCTGACTGCCAACCGTGCTACCGCCTTGCTGACTCAAGGGCAACCTGCAACTCTCTTCTTCCGATGATGAACCCCCTTCTACTGAGATCGAGCAATAACAGGTGTGTTATGCCCTCAGATGTCCGGGGCCGCAGGCGCGCTCCACTGAACGGATTAGGGTGTGTCCATCTTTTTTTGTAGCACCCGCAATCCAAAAATTGTAAATTCCCAGACCCAGGCCCCACCTCTGCGGCATCAGGAACCCATTTATTGCATGAAGGACAAAGCCTGGAGTTGACTGATGCACCAGTACACACAGGGCTTCACAATCCGCCCCAAAATCTACAAAATTGTATGCATTTTTTTTTTTATTTACAACTTTGTGTAAGCACAAGCGCATATCCAACATTTCAGAAGACTCTATAAGGCAGGACAGTGGACCACCCAAAGACTTTCTTCTCAAAAATAATGAACCACATAATTGTTGAATTATTTAAAAAAAATTGAAATTCCTAGACCCAGGCCCCACCTCAGCTGCATCAGTAAACCATACATTGCCTGAAAGACACAGCCTGGAGTTGGCTGATGCACGAGAACACACCCGGGCTTCACAATCCACCCCAAAAAACTGCAAATTTTTTTTTTATTGTCTGACAAAATACCTTTTTGTTAAAACAAGCGCATTTACAGCAGTTCAGAAGACTCTATAATGCAGGAAGGTGGACCACCCAAAGACATTCTTCTATAATATAATAAACTACACAATATGTTCAATTTCTTTAAATAATTGAAATTCCAAGACCAAGGCCTTACCTCTGCTGCATCAGTAACAGATATATTGCCCAATGGACACAGACTGGAGTTGACTTATGCACGAGTACACACTACATACCCGTCACCCGGGCTTCACAATCCACCCTAAAAAACTGCAAAATTGTATCTAAATTGTCGGACAAAATACCATTTTTTTTAAAAAACAAGCGCATATACAGCAGTTCAGATGACTCTATAATGCAGGATGGTGGACCACCCAAAGACATTCTTCTCAAAAGTAATAAACCACACAATGTTTGAAATTGGGTTAAAAAAATTATCACATGTGTGTAAGTGCATCTGTCTCCTAAAATTCAGATGGCAAAAGGATTCTATTCGCCAAAAATGATTAAGCAGAGTTAATCCCTCTCCATCGATTAGCATTCTGCAAAATTCAATTTTATTACTGATAAAATTACCAGTAAATTTAACAATAACACTACCCAAGAGTGTTTAATTACCCCATACATTGCACCAGGAGCAGTCAGTAGGCCTCAGCAGTACCCAAGAGGCTTTAATAACCCCTTACCTTGCCCGATCAATTGTGAGATGGAGCAATAACAGGTGTGTCCTGTCCATGTCCTGGGCCGCACTAGCACTCCACTGAACGGATTAGCGTCTCTCTATCTTTCAAGGACAGGTGCGTGTTGCACGCTGAAACCAGTTCGTGATAGGGATCTGTGATTGCAATTATTTAATCTTAAAATGAGGAATTCCCAGTAAGTGAGGGTCATAAGCTGGCGTTGATTAAGTCCCTGCCCTTTGTACACACCGCCCGTCGCTATAAGCGATTGGATTAGTTAGTGAGTTGGTTAGTGAGGTCCTCGGATCGGCCCAGGCGGGTTAGGAGAAGGCCCTGGCAGAGCGCCGAGAATTTAACGATCATTGTTGAAATTTGCATTAAGCATGTATTTAGCTACTGCTAAACATCCAAAAATTTAAGGCCCAAGGCCAGAGGCACCATGGAGGCAAGTAGTTCCTGAAAGACACAGAATGAGTCTGGAGCATGCATTTGCAGTACCAAAGAGGTTTTCATAACCCCTTACATTCAAAGATCAATGTTTACATTTGCATTAAGCATGTATTTAGCTACTGCTAAACTTCAAAAAATTATAGGCCCAAGGCCTGAGGAACCAGGGAGGCAAGTTGTTTGTGAAAGACACAGAATGAGTCTGGAGCAGTCATTCGCAGTACGAAAGAGGGTTTCATAACCCCTTACATTTAAAGATCAATGTTGACATTTGCATTAAGCATGTATTTAGCTACTGCTAAACTTCAAAAAATTATAGGCCCAAAGCCAGAAGCTTCAGTTTTCCCCATATTAGGAGCATAGTAGTCCCCCAGATTAGGCAGCATAGATGTCCCCCAGATTAGGACCATAGTTGTCCCCCAGATTAGGAAGCATAGATGTCCCCCAGATTAGGCAGCATAGTTGTCCCCCAATCAGTGCGGGCCGATCAGAGCCAATCAAAGGGCCGTATGTGTAAAGCGGGCCGTACAATCCCCAGGTCTGCCCCAGAGGGTTTCATAACCAACCACAATAGAGAAAATGTTGTTGTAGGAGCATGGTCAATCTACTAAGACCAATCTGTCATTGGTGGCTGGAAATCCTGGCTGATCCATCCCTGATTCATCTTGACCAACGTCAGTCTCTCCACATTTTTAGTGGACAGACGAGTTCGCCTTGGGGTGACCAAGGCCCCGGCCGCACTAAACACCCGCTCTGATGGCACACTACTGGCCAGGCAGGACAGCTTTTCCAGGGCAAACTCCGCTAGTTGCAGCCATAAATCGAGTTTGGCTGCCCAGAAGTCCAGCGGATCTTCAACGGTTGTTGGCAGGGTCATGTCGAGGTAAGCCATCACCTGCTGGTTTAGGTCCTGCTCCATGTCCATCTGCTGCTGATGAGAAGCTTCACTAAGCTGCTGAAGGAAGCTACTCATCAGCGACTGTAGACTCAGGCTTCTGCTGATTGAGCCGGTACTGCTCCTGCCACCCCTTCCCTCCCCAGCAGCCGTGGCAGTGGAAGGTGAGCGCAGAGGGCCCCCAGAGTCAGACCTGTGAGGGGATGGACCATGTGGCCGATAGGCATCGGCCAACCGACTACGTAGAAGCTCCCTGAAGTAGGTCAGTTTGTCTTCCCTCTCAGTGGGTGTAAAAAAGGCCCCCATTCTGGGCCGGTAGCGAGGGTCTAAAAAGGTGGAGATCCAGAAGTCATCGCGCTGACGAATTTTGACAATTCGGGGGTCACTACGCAAGCAACTCAGCATGCATCATGCAATTTGTGACAGTGACTCACTGGGACTACCTGCCTCCATCTCCACTGCATACTGCCACGGTGTGTCTGGGTCCTCTGTCTCGCCTCCCTCTTAATAACCCGCCAGCTCCTCTGGCTGCTCCTGCTCCTCCCCTCCTGTCCAATGACCAGAAACACCAGCCATCTCATCCACCGTAAACTGTGCTCCGCTCTGCCCCTCATCATCCTCCTCCAGTTCATCCCCCACAGGACTCATGTAGCCTTCTGATGTAGGCGCAACATCTCCATTGCCGTGACCAGCCATGTTTTCAATCATTTTTTGGAGTAAATGTAGGAGTGGAATTACGTTGTTCATGGCGTAATTCGAGAGACTAACAAAAAATGTGGCTTCCGCAAAGGGCCTTAGAAAACGGCAAGTGTCACGTATGAGCTGCCACTCGTTCACATTGAAGTTACACAGGGGAGTACTCCTATCTGCTTGTATCATCAAAAACTCTGTGATGGCTTTTCTTTGTTCGTATAGTCTGTCCAACATATTGAGGGTGGAATTCCAACGTGTGGCAACGTCACAAATAAGACTATGTTGAGGGATACCATTCTGACGCTGCAGCTCAAGCAAAGTGTGCTTGACGGTGTACGAGTGGCTGAAGTGCATGCACAGTTTCCTTGCCATTGTCAGGACGTCTTGCAAATGGGGTGAAGACTTGATGATCTTCTTGACAACCAGATTCAACACGTGTGCCATGCAGGGCAAATGGTTCACACTTCCTTGTCGCAGCGCGGCCACAATGTTCTTCCCATTGTCGGTCACTATGGTTCCCATTTATAGATTTCGTGGAGTAAGCCATACTCGGATTTCTTCCCTAATGAACTTCAGCAGTTCCTCCCCTGTGTGACTCCGTTCGCCAAGGCAAACGATGTGAAAGACGGCTTGACACCGTTGTGCCCTACACACGTGGTACGATGAAGGGCCACCGAGATTTGGATGTGCAGTGGAGGCCGAGGACACGGGGGGGGGGGAGGAGGAGGAGAAGGCGCACACTGTAAAAGAACCAACTGCTTGGGAGCGAGAGCGTGGAGGAGGAAGCGGTGTGACCTATCCAAATTGCTGCTGTGGCTGTGCAGGAACAACATTTACCCAGTGGGCCGTAAAAGACATGTATTGTCCCTGCCCATAGCTACAGCTCCACAGATCGGCGCTGCCGTGCACTTTTGAACACACCAAAAGGCTCAAGGACTGGCTCACCTTCTCTTGTACAAACTTATGCAGGGCTGGTAATGCCTTCTTCGCAAAGAAATGATGGCTTGGGACTCTCCACCTCGGCTCGGCACAAGCCATCAATTCCCTGAAAGATGCAGAGTCCACCAGTTGGAAAGGGAGGGACTGCAACACCAGCAACTTGGACAGGAGCACATTCAACTTCTGCGCTGTTGGATGAGTGGGCGCATACTGTTGTCTCTTGGACATGGCTTCGCCGATCGAATGTTGGCGGAATGGCTGACTACGAGCGGAGGAAGCAGGAGCGCAAGAAGGATGGTTTGACACAATGCTCCCTTCGGCTGAGGTGGTGGAGCCTTGGCTGGATGATGGAGGGAGCGGATGGCCACTGGGTGATGAGGCAGGCTGGACCAATACCTCGGAGCCACGGTTATCCCAGGCCGCTTTATGGTGGCAAATCATATGTTGACGCAGGGCCGTGGTGCCGAGATTGGGACCCTGGCCATGCTTCACTTTCTGCCCACAGATTTTGCATGTGACTACGCTAAGGTCCTCCGGATTCTTTATGAAGAACAACCACACCGCAGAGTAGCTGATTTTCCCACCCGTAGTTCCCACTATTTCACTGCTATTGGCGCCGTCTCCAGGAACCCCTGTTCCACTACCTCCCTGAATGGTAGCTTGCCGCAAAGCAGGTGGTCTCCCCCTGGCACGTTTGGCTCCTGAATTTCCACTACTGCCACCACCATGCTGATTGCCAACCGTGCTACCGCCTTGCTGCCTCATAGACAAAGAGCAAATCTCTTCTCCTGATGATGATGAAGCCCTGGCTTCTGCTCCCGGCTCCCAATTGAGATCGGCTTCGTCATTATCAAAAGATGTGTCACTGATGTCCTCCTCGTGTTCCACAACAGTGTCTGCTTCAGGACCCTGAGCAATTAAAACACCGCCTCCCACGTCACTCTCCGCATCACTACTTGGCCACCTTGCGGAGCAAGGGACGCATGTCTTCTCACATTCTTGGCTGTCCATTAGATGATGACTGTCCTCTATTACATCGTCCTCGCTAAATAGTGGAGCTGAACCCAAAGCATGAGATACTTCTTTGGGAGAGGGAACAGCATAGGACAAAGGCAATGGGATTACAGGGACTGCTCCCGAGCCATGCCAACTGAGGGTTGTGTCTGAGGAACCAACCGACTCTTGACTGGGGTTGTCAGATGTCGCTTGTGATGATGGGGATGAGTGTGCAAACCAATTGACGAGGAGAGATGGGTCGACGACACGACCGCTGGGTGTTAACGGGAGCTCAGGCCTATTGCTGCGACTCCTGCTGCCACTCTCCCCGAGTCTGCTGCCAACTCTGCCTGACGTATGTAGGCCTCTGCCCCTTCTCTGTGCACGTCCTGGCACTTCCCTGCCTGACATACTTAGTGCGTTTATGAGGGTATAGAACAGCAGCAGGCGATTACTTACGGCTGTCCTTTCAAAGTATATAGGCCCTAGACAGAATAACAGTTACTAAATAGTACACTCCTTTGTTGTATGTATGCCCTTTGCAATGATGAGCGCACTGTTAAGCTTATTTGTACGCAGAAAAAACTTTCTTTTTTTTTTAATACACTGGCAGGTGTATAATGTGTGGTATAACACTTAATTTTGCACAGAGACAGAAAAAAAGGTGGTATATGGTACACTATTTGCTTGAATTTAGGCCCTTTGCAATGATAAGGCCACTGAAAAAGTGTATTTTTACGCAGGAAAAACTTTTTTTTCTTTAATACACCGGCAGGTGTATAACGTGTGGTATAACACTGAATTTAGCACAGAGACAGAAAAAAAGGTAGTATATGGTACGCTATTTGCTTGTATGTAGGCCCTTTGCAATGATAACACCACTGTTAAGTGTATTTTTATGCAGGAAAACCTTTTTTTTTCTTTAATACACCAGCAGGTATATAACGTGTGGTATAACACTTAATTTAGCACAGAGACAGAAAAAAAGGTAGTATATGGTACGCTATTTGCTTGTATGTAGGCCCTTTGCAATGATAAGGCCACTGTTAAGCGTATTTGTACTCAGGAAAAAAATATTTTCGTTTAATACACCGACAGGTGTATAACATGTGGTATAATACTGAATTTAGCACAGAGACAGAGTAACAGGTGAAAAATGGTAAAAAGGCACTAAAGTCCACACTAATATGACTTATTTCTGAACAGCAGCAGGACCCAACAGTGCAGCACCATAAAAAAAAAAAATCCAGGGATTAAATCCTAAATTGCACTCTGTCACACAATTCTGAGCAGCAGAAGATTTGTGGAGCAAAAAAAACTAAATTGGGCTGAAAAATGAGGAAGAAGATACTTCAGAAAGTTCAGGCAGTTTGGAGATGTGTATGAGGCAGCTGACAGCTATCTGCCCCTCTCTGCTGCAATGCTCAATAACGTGAATAGGAGGTTTAGCTATCAATGATCCTTCTCAGAGTAACAGCACAGCACTCTGCACTCCTGTCTTTCCCTAATGCTAATGTGACTAGCAGTTGCAGTGTAACGCCGTGGTATGAGCTATTCACACACACACAGTCCCGTCCTCTCCATCTGAGTGCAGAGATGAAATGAAGAGAGGCAAGATGGCCGCCGATTATATAGGGGCTGTGACATCACAGGGGTCAGTGAACACTGATAGGCTGCATCTCACATGTGATTCAGGGTCAGCCCGCCTACCTTCATTCCCGCCGCTGTTTCCCGCCCTCCCATAATCCCCTGCCCCATGTACTCACATGTGGATCCGCCATCTTAGCTCTACAATAGCCTGGAACTCTGTAAAATGGAGTTTAATGAAGCGATTTGTGCGATAGAATCGCGGCGATATTCGCATTCGTTGCGAATCGAATTTTTCATGAAATTCGTAACGAATTTGGGTTCGTGAAGTTCGATTCGCTCATCTCTAGTGAACACTGTAAAAGAATTTAAAATGGGTCTGGATGCATTTTTGGAGAGTAAGAACATTGCTGTTATGTATACTAGATTTATAGGGACAGAACCTTGATCCAGGGATTTATTCTGACTGCCATATTTGGAGTCGGGAAGGAATTTTTACCTCTAGTATGAGGGTTTTTTGCCTTACTCTGGATCAACTCAGTAAGGACTCATTAGGGTTATAGGTTAAACTTGACGGACTCTGGTATTTTTTCAACCTCATGAACTATGTTACTATGTTACTTGTGCACTATTCTACACTCATCTGTCACCCATGTACACCCATATGTCACCCCCTACACCCCTCTGTCACCCATGTACACTCCTCTACACCCCTCTGCCACCCATGTACACTCCTCTACACCCCTCTGCCACCCATGTACACTCTTCTACACCCAACTTTCTCCCATGTGCACCCCTCTGTTACCCATGTACACTCCTCTGCACTCCTCTGTCACCCATGTACACTCTTCTACACCCCTTTGTCACCCATGGAAATAAAGTTTGGAGCCTAATAGGTTTGTTTTGCAGGTTTAATGGTGAAGAATTCTGCCTGGAAGAAATTGTCATGATGGCCGGGCCAGATGGAGAAGAAAAGGGAACGACGCTGATTACAGGAGACGTCATTTGTGAGCTGCTGTCTAAAGCAGCATTTATCTTGCATACCCACAGATAAATAGATATTTGTGCATTTTGTGTAGTACAGCCCTTTTCAATTTTAAAATTATTTTTATTTAGTTATTTATTTTGCTCGTCCACCTTGGTAGGGGTGTCCCTGCGAAAAAACATTTTTGGGGAGGGGTGCCCCGAGCCGAAAAAGCTTTGGAAACACTGGTCTATATATTCGCAAAATATCGCAAATTCAAATATGGCCAATGCCACTCATCACTAACCATCACTCTTCAGGAGACCAACGTAAAAATACACATAACAAACTATTATCATAATATGTTTCAACATTTGTGCGTTGCTCTGAGAACGTGTTAATAACAACAAACAATCAAGCCCATGCCTTACCTAAAGTCGTGTTAGGTGAGACAACTATACATACATACTGAAATCCCCATACACCTACCCCTGAATAGGTTTTTGAACAATTTAATGATGATAACAGCCTCCTACGCTGCACCAACATATATATATATATATATATATATATATATATATATATATATATATATATATATATATCCCTTTTTTTCATTAAAATATGAATTATTTCATTAATTATACATACCGTATATACTCGAGTATAAGCCGACCCGAATATAAGCCGAGGCCCCTAATTTTACCCCAAAATCCCAGGAAAAGTTATTGACTCGAGTATAAGCCTAGGGTGGGAAATAAATCATCCTCCCTGTCATCATCCAGACTCCCGTCATTAACACCCTCATCATCATCACCACCTGTCATCATCACCCTCTTCATCATCCCCCCTTCATCATACCCTTGTCATCATCCCACCCCCCCCTTCATCATCCCCTTGTCATCATCCCACACCCCCCCTTCATCATCCCCTTGTCATCATTCCCTCCCCCCTTCATTATCCCCTTGTCATCATCCCCACCCCCCTTCATCATCCCCTTGTCATCATCCCACACCCCACCTTCATCATCCCCTTGTCATAATCCCACACCCCCCCTTCATTATCCCCTTGTCATCATCCCACACCCCCCCTTCATCATCACCACCACATGTCATCAGCCCCCCCCTTCATCATCACCGCTTGTCAATGTCTGATACAGTGGTCTTCAACCTGTGGACCTCCAGAGGTTTCAAAACTACAACTCCCAGCAAGCCCGGGCAGCCATTGGCTGTCTGTACTTGCTGGGAGTTGTAGTTTTGAAACCTCTGGAGGTCCGCAGGTTGAAGACCACTGCGGCCTTCGACATCATCCAGCCCCCTCTCACCCCCTTTAGTTTTGTACTCACCTCCGCTCGGCGGACGTTAGGGTGCTCTAGTCCGGTGCTGCAGGACTGTCCGGTGGGGAGGTCGTCCGGTGGGATAGTGGTTCCGGGCTCCCATATTCACCGGGGGGCCTCTTCTCTGCGCTTCGGGCCCGGAAGAGAGGCGTTGCCTTGACGGCAACGCAGAGGGATGTTGGTAATGAACATTAAGACAACGTGACTATTCCGGGCCCGAAGCGCGGAGAAGAGATCCCCCGGTGAAGATGGCAACCCGGAACCACTATCCCACCGGACGACCTCCCTACCGGACAGTCCTGCAGCACCAGACCAGCGCACACTAACGTCCCGCTGAGCGGAGGTGAGTACAGAACTAAAGGGGGTGAGAGGGGCTGGATGATGTCGAAGGCCGTGGTGGTCTTCAACCTGCGGACCTCCAGAGGTTTCAAAACTACAACTCCCAGCAAGCCCGGACAGCCGATGGCTGCCTGGGCTTGCTGGGAGTTGTAGTTTTGAAACCTCTGGAGGTCCGCAGATTGAAGACCACTGAGGGCGGAGAGTTCACTCGAGTATAAGCCGAGGGGGGTGTTTTCAGCACGAAAAATCGTGCTGAAAAACTTGGCTTATACTCGAGTATATACGGTAAGACGCTTGCCAACACATGAATACATGCCCCAAGGCCACCCTAAACCAATAGCTGTCCGACAGCCTAGACTCAGTCAAAGCAGCCCGGAGCATGCACTCTGCCTCAACAAGCTAAGTATCCCCGGAACCAGCGATTACCGCCGCATATCGGAGATGTCTCCTAATGCAAATAAAGGGAAAACAGCAAAACACATGCCTCGACCAACTAACTAGCACAAAACTGTGATAATTATGCAGAGCGTGCGAGCAGCAGATGCAAGCCTTACCCACCTAATTGTATGCAGAGCATGCAGCAGCGACATCTCATATGGTGATGAAAACTATGCAGAGTGTACTTGCAGCGGAAGAAAAAACTTTTATGCAGAGCGTGCGGGCAGCGGAAAACGTACCCTACCCCTGAACACAACCAGAGAACAGTACATGACTTACGAACTCCGGCAAGTCGGCACTTACCCACTAATGCTGTACCGATAGGACCGCAAGTAACACAGGAGCTGTGAACCAGAACCGGAAGTGAGGAGACGAGTGAGCTCACTTGCAGCCACACAAAGAAAACTGCAAAAACACCTACCCTGAGGTAGTGTACTGAAGGGGTTTATATAGTGTACAGCCCCTCCCACAAACACAGCCCTTTGGGCTTTATACTTGGCTATTTTTCCCTATGTTTTGCTTTTTTTTACAACAGCTCTGAGCTGTCAGGTTTTCCAGAGCTCAAATCCACCACAGTTTATGTGGGAACATTAATAAATTTGTATCTTTCTTTTTAAAAAAAATTAGGTTTTTATGGATACACCACCCTTTTCCCCAATGGCCAAACCCCCTTTTTAGGTTTTCTGAGTAAAGTGGAGAGTTGTTAAGGGCTTTTGTTTTGTTTTTTGAAAGAAATTCAGGCTCAGGACACATGTGAAACGAAAAAATGGTAAATGTGGCCAAGTGTGTAAAAGAACTCATGCACAACAAATTTGTGACTTTTTCCAAAAAGTTGCACTTGATAAAATCACTAACCACTGTAAACACTCTTCTAAAGCAGTCCACAATGTGATTATAATTCTGAATTGTTCTGACTAAAAAGTCTCAAAGTTGCACAAAACTGGCTTTGACAATTTATGAGACAAATTTAGACTGGAAAAAAAAACAGGGTTAACAGTTTGATGATGTAGAAATAGAAGAAAAAAGCATATAATGCATCTAAAAGTTCAGGCTTTATTGGAGAAAAATCTTATAGAATGAAGAACATAGTCACCTGGGATGCAGGGAGGGAAGGTACTGCCAGCTGGCAGCAGGAGTGTATCAGTAGAACGACAGCGCGGTTTCACGTCAATGACGCATCTTCCGGTTCCTGACAGTTTGATGAATTCCCCCCTTTGTGTGTGCAAACAGGAGGTAATAATGGAACTTCTAAATCCAAATTGGAAACTGAATCTGAAACAAATGCACTGAATTAGACCCAAAACCAATCTTGGGTGATTTGTATCTGAAATTTGGAGTCGGGAAGGAATTTTTCCCCCCTGGTATAGGCCATTTGGCATCAGCCTCATAAGGGTTTACTGCCTTCCTCTGGATCAACTCAGTACATACACAGTAGGGATATATGTTGAACTTGGATCACTCTTATGAACTATGGAGGAGATTTATCAAAACCTGTGCAGAGGAAAAGTTGACCAGTTGCCCATAGCAACGAATCAGATTGCTTTTCTATCTTTTTGCAGAGGCCTTGTTAATAATGAAAGAAGTGAGCTGATTGGTTGCTATGGGCAACTGGGCAACTTTTCCTCTGGACAGGTTTTGATAAATCTCCCTCTATGTTACTATGTATAGAGACCACAATTTCTCTAGAATAGCTGTAAGCTCACAAGCATTCTCTCAACAGATAATACAAACACAATATTTTCCTTTCCATCTCCTTTGTTAGGCTGCATTCACACACTGTTTTGTTGGCTATCTTTGTTGTCATCAGAAAAACATTGTCAATTTTTGTAAAAAGCTATGCAATACAAAATGGTTAAGCAAGCAACAATTTTAGAAAATTTTTATTTGCCCAATTTTTCCCTGCCAAAAGTAAAGAACATGCTAATTCTTTCTATGCATGAAGTGTATTTTCAGTAATCCTACGCATGTGTTTATGTGTCTAGTTATTTGCATGCTCCATTCAAATCATGACTCAAAAACACATTAAAGACAAGAAATGCATTAACCAGTAGAATATTAAATTAGCTAAATGTGGTTTTCTGTTTTGATCTACAATGACAAGCGATGGCTCCACAAGGAAGTCATAGTCAATTTGGAGATAATGAGAATTGAGATTCCTGTGTGACTATGAAAAGGATTTTATCAGTGACCTAGTAAATATCTAATCAATTTTTTTATTTTCTTTATCAAATTAAATTGCATGCACAAGAGTAAATCACACAGACACACATGGTCAGTGATAACATACTTCTAAAATGTATTGGCATCACCCAGATTATATAACCATTGCAATTAGCATAAGTTCCTACCCTCACTAGGGAGGTGGGTACAGCTCTGGCATTCAATATAAGGTATGCTTTTTCTGTTAGATTTCTTGGGAAAACTTTTAGGCATTGGCCAGGACATGATATCCCTCTACACGATGGGAGGAGGGAGAGCAAGTAGCAGAGTAGCATGGGGGATGGGCTTTGTCAAATAATCTTTTTATAATGCATACACATATGCATACATATCTAAACATATCTATCTATCTATCTAGAAGAAAAAGCAAATGGACCGGCACATCAGTCCTTTAGTAGCAGGGGGTGCAAGCGGAAACAAGCCCAGGTCAGGAGCCCTTTCTAGATCCAGACAGCAAACAAAAGCCGCAGCACACCAGGTAAACGTGAAGTGGTTGTTTATTCCAACTAACGGAGCAACGTTTCAGATGCCCATGCGTCCTTTCTCAAGCACACTTTAGTGACCAATTAGTCAGTATATATGTGGTAACCAATTTACAACTCAATTTACAAAATTAGTACAGAAAGTGCACAGAGTTTCGCATACATGTAAACAAACTACATCCTATATATAAACATAGTGTGTGTATAGAAGATGAGTATACAATCATCATACTCAATTTACAGTACCTCTCATAAAACACAGGTACAAGTGTAAGTGAATAACAAGTGACAGGTGATATAATTATAATAATCATGATTATCGGGAGGGGGGAGGAGCGGACATTCTACGTTGTACACACACTTGTTCCATATCCAGGAAGTGAGCTCCAAAAAGGAGCATCTGCGCCTGCGTGCCGTCTAACCGCGAGGCGCCCGGCGCACAATCTGTACGTCAGACGCCGCGCATCACAATGACGTATGTCCAAACCGACATTAGCCAATCAGTATAACCTCAGTCTCCTCATGTGGAATCACATGGCTGCCGGAGGTGCGCTCCTGCACATAAGAATATCTTTCTCAACGGCAGCCATATTAGTAATGGGCATAAAAATGGGTAATTCAATATTGACACTGTCAATTATTAACTAACTGTGCATATTATATATCTGGCAAGTGACTGTACCTCCAGGGTCCAAAGTATATAGACCTCTATAAAGTAGCAATATATCAATATATAGGGACCACCATATGTATCAAGCACCCGTGCCGCAATAAACCTCAGAGGGCTCCGAGGAACCCCCACTGCTATGCGGTCACACGCACAGAGGTGCGTCTGTCGCAAAAGTCCATCGGTTACAGCAAAACTACATGCTGTGTCCCGCCGTATCCATGAAGGACTCAGAGGGGGACCATCCCTGGAGCTGACCACCTGGGAAGCAACACGTCAGTCATGCCAATAATCAGTCATTTTGTCCCATGAAATATCCATTATTTTCAACATTTTTAGGCGCATAATAGTCAACTTGCATTAATTACATAATTAGAAAGTATCACTGTGGATACTGTATAATGGCACATGATGTCAAGAACAACAAAATATTTTTTTTATGTAAAGAGATTTTGCAAACTGGATATGGAAAGGAAAGGAGGGAATAATTATTTTTCCTCCTACATTAAATAAAGTCCACTTTGACGCTGACACGATAAACTCAACATTGAACCCTTTCGGGCGCAATGTTCCCAATTTGTGTATCCACTCCAGCTCTTTTCTTTTTTATTTGCTGACTCTGTCGCCGCTACGTTTCAAAGCAGGCATGTTGTCAATCAGCACAAATTTGAGATCTTTCTCTTGGTGTTTTGCATCTATGAAATGTTTGGAGACTGGAAGATCCAGTCTCCCCTTTCTGATTGAATATTGATGCTGATTGAGACGTGTCTTGAAGTCCCATGTCATCTCCCCTACATAGAGGAGACGACACGGGCACATCAAGACATAGATGACATAATCGGATGTACAGGTGAGATAATATCTCAACCTGTATTCTGTGCCTGATACGGGATGTGTAAACATGGATCCCTTTAACATGTAGCTGCAGTTAACACAACGGCAACATGGAAAGGAACCCTTGTTTCTGACTGTAAGGTATTTCTGTGTGCCGCTAGTCTGCGACACGTCGGACTTAACCAATTTGTCACACAGACTAGGTGCACGTCTATAGGAAAGTAATGGAGGTAAGTTAAACTCTTCTATCTGAGGAAAGCAATTCAATAGTATTTTCCAATGTTTATTAATTGCATTGACAACACGTCCAGACAAATCATTGTAAGTTGACACGAATGGGATGCGGGGTCTAGATTGTCTTTTTTTAGGATTATATAATAATTGGTGTCTGTCCAGCGACAAAACCTTTCGTTTACTGTCTTCTAGTAGATGTCTAGGGTATCCCCTCTGTCTAAAATTAGTGATCATTTTATCCAATGCAGGTTCCAACTCGTCCTCCTGCGCAATGATACGGCGTGCCCGCAGCATTTGGCTTGCGGGCAATGCCCGTACCATCGGTCTAGGTTGACAGCTGGAAAAGTGAAGTATTGTATTTCTGTCTGTGGGCTTAGTATATAGTCCAGTCACATGTCTGTTATTATGGATAGAGACTACTGTATCCAGGAATTGTACACACGATGTTGATGAAGTAAGTGTAAATTTTATGTTAGGTGAAATCAAGTTTAGATAATTGTAAATTGTAAAAAATGTTTTGATGTCCTTTACATCATGTGCCATTATACAGTATCCACAGCCTCCATATACGTTGATACTTTCTAATTATGTAATTAATGCAAGTTGACTATTATGTGCCTAAAATTTTTTGAAAATAAAGGATATTTCATGGGACAAGAGGACTGATTATTGGCATGACTGACGTGTTGCTTCCCAGGTGGTCAGCTCCAGGGATGGTCCCCCTTTGAGTCCTTCATGGATACGGCGGGACACAGCATGTAGTTTCGCTGTAACTGACGCACATCTGTGCGTGTGACCGCATAGCAGTGGGGGTTCCTCGGAGCCCTCTGAGGTTTATTGCGGCACGGGTGCTTGATACATATGGTGGTCCCTATATATTGATATATTGCTACTTTATAGAGGTCTATATACTTTGGACCCTGGAGGTACAGTCACTTGCCAGATATATAATATGCACAGTTAGTTAACAATTGACAGTGTCAATATTGAATTGCCCATTTTTATACCCATTACTAATATGGCTGCCGTTGAGGAAGATATTCTTATGCACAGGCGCGCACCTCCGGCAGCCATGTGATTCCACATGAGGAGACTGAGGTTATACTGATTGGCTGATGTCGGTTTGGACATACGTCATTGTGATGCATGGCGTCTGACATACAGATTGTGCACCGAGTGCCTCGCGGTTAGACAGCACCCAGGGGCAGATGCTCCTTTTTCGGAGCTCACTTCCTGGATATGGAACAAGTGTGTGTACAAGGTAGAATATCCGCTCCTCCCCCCTCCCGGTAATTATGATTATTATAATTATATCAACTGTCACATGTTATTCACTTACACTTGTACCTGTGTTTTATGAGAGGTACTGTAAATTGAGTATGATGATTGTATACTCATCTTCTATATACACACTATGTTTATATATAGGATGTAGTTTGTTTACATGTATGCGAAACTCTTTGCACTTTCTGTACTAATTTTGTAAATTGAGTTGTAAATTGGTTACCACATATATGCTGACTAGTTGGTCACTAGTGTTAGTTGGAATAAACAACCACTCCACGTTTACCTGGTGTGCTGCGGCTTTTGTTTGCTGTCTGGATCTAGAAAGGGCTCCTGACCTGGGCTTGTTTCCGCTTGCACCCCCTGCTACTAAAGGACTGATGTGCAGCTCCATTTGCTTTTTCTTCAGCCTATTGCTGGTCACCTGGGAGAAGAGACTCATATTGAATATGGTTACTTCTACGGCATCTGCTTCTGGTACAGTACCTCCAACTAACACTTTTGCGTATTCTTCTGACGACCTTAACCGTATATATGTTAATGTGAAGGATGATGCTTCTTTTTTGCATGTGCAACCTGCTGTTGTTCTATGTAGACAATATGAAACAAAACGTCTCCTGTCTCTAAAATCACATCTAGTGACATTATGTGAATATTATAAATCTGAGCGAATTCCTCGGGGTCTTCGCACACAACCAAGAGACAATGCTTTTTCTACTGATTCTGAATACCGTCAGAAATACGAAATGACATCCAACCGTTATGCTTTTGACTTAATTACACTGAATGTGGAATTTTTGAAAAGGGATATAGCTGCATCTCAAACCAAGGTGGACTCATTGGAGAACTCTTTGCATATTGCACTTAGTTAGGAGGAGCTTAAACAACTATTGGAAAAACAATTGTCTTTTTTTTATCTAAGATGAAAAATGAACTTGAGAGTACTAAACGCCAGAAATGGCCTCATGACATGCAGGACTATTCCAACAATCGAGTTTACATGTGAGGCCAATCTACAAACATGGGTAAGAAACCACGAAAGGAGAAAGACTCTGAAGTGGACTATATTGGTAGTCGCCAGGGTGATCAATGTGTTGCCTCTGATTCTAATGTTGATAACAATGATTTTTTTTCGTATAGATCCAGGTCCATCTACAGACCCACCAGACACGGCGGTCGCCGCCACAACCGGCCCAATAAAAACACGGGCGCAAAAGATTCCCAAAGTGATACAACCAAAAGCGGGAAACAAGAAAAGTAACTAATGTCAATACTATAAATATCTCCTCTGTTATACTAAATCCTTCACAACTTGATTTATTGTCTAAAGGGCTCAGCTTTTGTCCGTCTGAGAGAACCGATTGGTTCCAACTTGAGCTGGACCTGATTAGGTTCTTCAGGCGGCTAAAGCAAAAAATTAGTTTTTTTCTTAATTCTCTGACTACATCTGAATTTGTACCTAAGGATACTATACCCGATGACAGTTTTTTGTTTGTTGACTTTGATTTAATTGCTGCCAGTAATTTCCATCCTTTACTTAACTCAGGTGCTTTTGACACCTACTGTCAACTGGTTCAAAAATAAATAGAACAGATTCGCCACACTCACGATTCTTTTAAACATCCAAATCTCACCAAACAAGAGACTTTAGTCTTGAATGATTTGATAAGAGACCATAATTTAATTGTAAAGCTAGCCGATAAAGGCGGGGCGATGGTTATAATGGACCGCAGCCAATACTTACGAGAAGCCAATCGCCAATTAACAGATCAGTCCACATATTTACGTCTGTCCAGCGACCCTACCTCACAGATATTGTCACATATTAAGACTGTATTAGACGACGCCTTACAGAGAGGTTTAATTGATAAACAACTACGTGACTACCTTTTAATTCCTTTTCCTGTGACACCACTGCTATATCTTCTCCCGAACATACACAAGTCCTTGGACAACCCTCCCGGTAGAACTATTGTCTCCGGGAGGGACTCTGTCACAAGTAGACTGTCTATCTTTGTGGACAAGATTCTCCGCCCATTTGCTATGCAAGCTAAATCATATTTACGTGACACCTCTGATTTTTATGTAAAATCTCGGATATTGACATTCCTGACAACACTATTTTGGCATCGTTGGACGTGACGAGCCTGTACACCTCCATCCCGCATGATGGGGGTGTGCAGGCTGTCAGGTCCATGATAGAAAATTATTTACCCCCCCCCACCAAGACTGAGTTTATTCTTGAGTTATTACAGCTAGTACTTAACAACAATTATTTTCTGCTTTATGATGTGTATTATTTGCAGACCTCGGGCACGGCCATGGGCACAAATGTGGCGCCTACTTACGCTAATGTGTACATGGCCATGCTCGAGGAATGTTTTGTTTATGTATCCCACCACTCCGGCAATTTGCTGGGGTGGTGGAGATACATTGATGATATTTTTTTGATTTGGACAGTGACAACGTTAGAACTGGATGACTTTTACAATTATCTAAACTCGATTTCACCTAACATAGAATTTACACTTACTTAATCAACATCTACGTCCTGTGTATGACCGCGAGCATCGGAAGGGTGCTCGCGTCATATACGGCAGGTTCCGGCTGCTAGCAGCAGCTGGGGACCCGCCCGTAATGGCCGACATCCACGATCGCGCGGATGTCCGCCAATCAACCCCTCCGATGCTGTGATCAATACAGATCACGACATCTGCGGCATTGCAGCACTTTGATAGGATGATCAGATCGCCCTCAGCGCTGCCATGGCGATGCGATCATCCAGCATGACAGCCGGAGGTCCCCTTACCTAGCTCCGGCCGTCTCCCGGGGTCTTCTGCTCTGGTCTGCGATCAAGCAGACCAGAGCAGAAGATCACCGATAATACTGTGCAGTGCTGTGTCCTATGCATAGCACTGCACAGTATTAGCAATCAAACGATTGCTATAGAAAGTCCCCTATGGGGACAAAAAAAGTGCAAAAAAAAAAAAAGTTGGAAAATGTAAAATAAAATAAAAGTGAAAATTATCAGTTTTTCCCATTTTACCCCCAAAAAGCGTATTTTTTAAAATAAACATATTTGGTATCGCTGCGTGCGTAAATGTCCGAACTATTAAAATATAATGTTAATGATCTCGTACGATGAATGGCGTAAACATAAAAAATAAAAAATTCCACAAATGCTGCTTTTTTGTCACATTTTATAAAAAAAAAAAAATCATCTAAAAGTTTTATATATGCAAATGTGGTATCTAAAAAAAGTACAGATGACGGCGCAAAAAATGAGCCCCATACCGCCATATATACGGAAAAATGAAAAAGTTATAGGTGGTCAAAATAGGACGATTTTAGATTACTGATTTTGTACAAAAAGTTTTAGATTTTTTTGTAAGCGGTACAAATCTATAAAAGTATCTAGCCATTGGTATCTTTTTAATTGTATTACCCACAGAATAAAGTACACATGTCATTTTTACCGTAAAGTGTACAGTGTGAAAACAAAACCCTCCAAAATGTGCAAAATTTCCTCCCTGAAACATTTTTTTTTGGGTTCGCCGTACATTTTATGGTAAAATGAGAGGTTTCATTACAAAGTACAATTGGTCATGCAAAAACAAGCCCTTATATGGGTCTGTACATGGAAATATGAAGGAGTTATGGATTTTAGAAGGCGAGGAGGAAAAAACGAAAACGCAAAAGTATAATTGGCCTGGTCCTTGAGGTGAAAATGGGCTTGGTCATTAAGGGGTTAAGTCCGACGTGTCGCAGACTAGAGGCACACAGAAATACCTTACAGTCAGAAACAAGGGTTCCTTTCCATGTTGCCGTTGTGTTAACTGCAGCTACATGTTAAAGGGATCCATGTTTACACATCCCGTATCAGGCACGGAATACAGGTTGAGATATTATCTCTCTATGTAGGGGAGACGACATGGGACTTCAAAGCACGTTTCAATCAGCATTGATATTCAATCAGAAAGGAGAGACTGGATCCTCCAGTTTCCAAACATTTCGTACATGCAAAACACCAAGAGAAAGATCTCAAATTTGTGCTGATTGACCACATGCCTCCTTTGAAACGTAGCGGCGACAGAGTCAGCAAATTAAAAAGAAAAGAGCTGGAGTGGATACACAAATTGGGAACGTAGCGTTCAATGTTGAATTTATCGTGTTGGCGCAAATCTATAATTCTAGATAGCAATCCATAGCCCAGAAATGCGGTTATAGGTAATAAGTTGTATACTAGCGACCCCCCCCTTTTTTTTCTACTTCTTTCCCAAAGTGGACTTTATTTAATGTGAAAAATTAATACTGAATAAAAAAAAAATGTAACTATTTTTTTTTTGTTTCCATTTTTTACAGGGAGAGGGGAACGTATGGACAGGTCCAGTAGGAGGAAAAATAATTATTCCCTCCTTTCCTTTCCATATCCAGTTTGCAAAATCTCTTTATATAAAAAAAATTTTGTTGTTCTTGACATCATGTGCCATTATACAGTATCCACAGTGATACTTTCTAATTATGTAATTAATGCAAGTTGACTAATACTTGCATAAAAAATGTTGAAAATAAAGGATATTTCATGGGACAAGATGACTGATTGTTGGCATGACTGACGTGTTGCTTCCCAGGTGGTCAGCTCCAGGAGTGGTCCCCCTCTGAGTCCTTCATGGATACGGCGGGGCACGGCATGTAGTTTTGCTGTAACCGATGTACTTTTGCGACAGACGCACATCTGTGCGTGTGACCGCATAGCAGTGGGGGTTCCAAGGAGCCCTCTGAGGTTTATTGCGGCATGGGTGCTTGATACATATGGTGGTCCCTATATATTGATATATTGCTACTTTATAGAGGTCTATATACTTTGGACCATGGAGGTACAATCACTTGCCAGATATATAATAAGCACAGTTAGTTAACAATTGACAGTGTCAATATTGAATTGCCCATTTTTATACCCATTACTAATATGGCTGCCGTTGAGGAAGATATTCTTATGCGCAGGAGCGCACCTCCGGCAGCCATGTGATTCCACATGAGGAGACTGAGGTTATACTGATTGGCTGATGTTGGTTTGGACATACATCATTGTGATGCGCGGCGTCTGACGTACAGATTGTTCGCCGAGCGCCTCGCGGTTAGACAGCACGCAGGCGCAGATGCTCCTTTTTCGGAGCTCACTTCTTGGATATGGAACAAGTGTGTACAAGGTAGAATGTCCGCTCCTCCCCCCTCCCGGTAATTATGATTATTATAATTATATCACCTGTCACTGGTTATTCACTTACACTTGTACCTGTGTTTTATGAGAGGTACTGTAAATTGAGTATGATGATTGTATACTCATCTTCTATACACACACTATGCTTATATATAGGATGTAGTTTGTTTATATGTATGCAAAACTCTGTGCACTTTCTGTACTAATTTTGTAAATTGAGTTGTAAATTGGTTACCACATATATACTGACTAGTTGGTCACTAAAGTGTGCTTGAGAAAGGACGCATGGGCATCTGAAACGTTGCTCCGTTAGTTGGAATAAACAACCACTTCACAATTACCTGGTGTGCTGCGGCTTTTGTTTGCTGTCTGTATCTATCTATCTATCTATCTATATATATATATATATATATATATATATCCATTACACTAACACATCATCTCCTTAGTCAGTGTAAACAGGCCTTCTCTCCTGATAGTTCTTAATACACAGATTTACTAAGTGATTTGAGTAAGAAATGAGCACATCGCGAGAGGATGCAATGAATGTAATTTGTGCCTCGCAAGCCATTGGAAAAAAAAAAAAAAAGGATGGAACAATTCCCCCATTATAAAGGGCAAATGTTGACTACTTTTATGAAGGACATACATTATGAAGATATGTATTCAAAAGAATAAAGAATAGTATGCAGGATTATGTTTTATAATGTTCTCATATCCAACAATAATTGTCAGTAATATACTGTTGCTTATGTGATGGGATCACTTATATGTGCATTGTGTCCTAAGACAGTTGTCGATTATACTGCATATATTGTCTCTAACACACAGCCCAGGTGCAGCCGGCAAGCAGCGGTTAAAATAAGTGCAGTGCGTATGCAGTCTCACCTTTAGGTAACATGTTATAGAGTAGAAGGAGTCCAGTAGACTGATAAATAGTTTTATGGGAAAAGTTCCATTTATTCATGTAAATCTTTGCCCATTCTGCTATAAATAGTCAAGTGGGCACTGCTAATTAATGATTGACAGTTGTCTGTGCATAATTGTGCATATAGAAAGCTGTCAATCGATGATTAGCATGGCCCACATGACTACTTAGCCCAGAGTTGTAACACCTTTCAGAAGACAGAAACACCAGTGGATGGGGATCCGCTGGACCTGTGTGGCAGATGACTCAGACCGTACCAGGGAGCGGAGTCTAAGGTGCCACTGGTTTTCATCAGAGCCCACCTCAAAGCAGGATGGGCTTACTGCGGTAGGCGGCACCCAGGTCGCTACCCCCGGCTCGACCACAAAGGCGGCTGAGGACATGTGAGGCACAGGAGGCGTAAGGCAGCTCGTAGTCTGGATAGCAGAAGGTCAGGGCAGGTGGCACAGTAGCGTAGTCAAGATGTAGCAGGAGTTCAGTAGGCAGGCGGCAGAGGAACAAGGTCAGAGTCACAAAGCAAGGGATCAGATACACAACAAGGCAATACTGAGGAACACTTTCTCTAAGGCACAAGGCAACAAAGATCCGGCAGGGGAGTGAGGAAGGTGGAGGAGTTTATAAATGAGCCACAGATGAATTACACTAATGAGCGTACTGGCCCTTTAAATCTTAAAGCTCTGGGGCGCACGTGCACTAGGGGACGGGGACACACACGCCGGAGCAGAGAGGCAGAGTCAGAGGCAGGAGAAACACCTGGAGAGTGACGGACTGGGGCTCGCATGCAGGCGCATCCTGTGATGCGAGTCCCAGCCATGTAGGCAGCAGCAGGTAAGAGGACCATGCGCTCACGGACAGCGTGTGCGGCCAGAGCGTATAATGTAACAAGAGTGAGCAGAGTTACTCTTTTAACACCTTAAGGACAAGCCAATTTTGAACTTAAAGGGGTAACCATATAAAGAGATTTGTAAATTATTTCTATTAAAAAATCTTTACACCTATGTGTTCGTGACGCCAGTGTGGTTATCGGGTTCCGGAACACCACACACCCAAATTCTCTGCTATCCCACGGGCTAGTAGTGAATAAAGAGTCCACAACTCTGGGTAAACTGAGGCTTTACTCGAATAGAAGACAGGTGTAATTATCTTCAAAGCTAAGGCCAGTGTTCCCAGAGAGGTGGCCAGTACCCAGAGGACCTCGCAGCTTGCTGGACCAATACTTGTGATTAACTTGACTTGTAATTAGACTTGACTCGACTATGTGCAGGACTTGACTAGCAGACATATACTTGTATACTTACTGAAGAGACTTGTAGCTTTGTGACCTCCATATGCTGAACACATGTCCTGAGATCTCTGGTAGCTGCTTCAGCAAAAACTGTGATGTTACTCTCAGAAGAGGAAAGAGAGCTAAGGAAAGAGAGCTAGTTAAAGATGGCCATCCCTTTATAAAGTGGGGGACTGGACTAAAGCCCATTGGTCAAGCTGAGGGTCATAGATTAAGCTGGTGCTCTCTGGGAGTAAATGTTATAACAAATCATGTAACTGCATAACATAACATGTGACAGGCTTACTTACAGATCCTTGAGACCTCCACAGGTCCTGTATACTATCTAGACATAGGGATCCTGTCTATGCAATAAAGGAACACACACCACATTTAAAACAACAGGGAGACAACAGGGGGAGACCCTGCAGGGAAGCCCCCAGGTCACTGAGGGACTCAACCTGACAAATCCTAAGGGTAGTATAGGACCATGTACCTGTACTGGGACATTACAGGATAAGCATAAGGCTATCCTTCATATAAGATAGGGACAAGGATTATTGATAGGATTTTTACTTTATTGGGCAGGCTAGATGGGCCAAATGGTTCTTATCTGCAGACACATTCTATGTTTCTGTAAAGATGTGTCCTTTCTCAACTTATCTGAAAACTCAATGTATCTTAAGTCCATGATTCGGTGACTCTATGTCCTGATAGTATGTATATACTGTGTTTGTCTATGTGTGGACACCCATTGTTCTGTACATAAAGCCTTTTTGGTGTTCTGATATCTGATGTCCTGATATTGTGTTGAATGGTTTAACTGAAAAATGTTATTTCTTAACCACATCAGAGAAAAGGTAAGTGTGGACATGCGAAAATGAATGTACATTGTAATGTTATAGTAGAGTTGTAGGCATCTCAAGGATGACACTTTTAATAGACTTTTCTCCAGAACCTACTACATTAAGTTGACAGTGCCGCATATTCTAGGATATAGATCTCTGCTGAATAACTGACCTTTTCATTCCACCTATGATGCTATTTATAGTCCATATTATAATGCACTGCTTTTTTTCTCCATGTTTCACTCAGAAAATGTCTAGAATAACAAGTTCATTTTACAGTTGATGTGTCTGAAAAAAAATAAAAATAAAATAAAACTCCTGAATACTACATTGTTATAGCAAAAAATAGTATATATATGGTGGGACACGCATGCCGCAATTAACTGTGGCAACCTAGAGAACACCTGTTAGATGGCTAGGAGAGGTGTTTCCATAGCCTTGTCACAGTTCTTGTCAGGTTGGCATGAGGGCTTCCCAGGGCTGTCCTCTACTCCGTGGGTCGGCACAGTGAAGCGGGGATGCATAGCAAGTGTAAGGTCGTATACTGTCCCCAGGGCACACACTGTGAAGTCTGTGGTGTGCCGATGGTAAAGACAGACTTTGAAGAGTGGTCTTTTACTAGAATGCTTGGCAAAATAATCTTCCACAAGAGATTGGGGCCCAGTCTCAGCATATAATAGAAGTTTAGCCAAAAGTTCAGAAAATAGAGAATTTGAGAAATATTTTTATTTTTGTAAAGATGGCAAGGGCTGGATGTGTGGTGTGAAATACACAACCTAACCAACAAATAACCCTTAAAGGGGTACTCCGGCCTTACTTTTTTGGGGGGTTTCTGGATGGTTTGTGTCTGGTTTATGGTATTGCGGCTTTGCTGTTTTTCCTGGGCTTTTAATTTTATGTGTACGCTTTCTTTATTATGGTGGCGGAAGTGTTGTAGTCCCGGTAGTTTGGCGGTGGTGGCGACCATGTTGTTCTCGTCATCCCACGGCCATGTTGCGTTTGTGACGTGTTGTTTGTTCGCCTCCGAGTCGGCTTCGGGACGCGCCCATCTCATGAATATTCATTGTGTGTTTGTGAGTGACTCCTCCCAGGGTATTGGCCTTCCCCGTTTTGAGCTTTGGATTGGTTGAAGTGTTGTCCAATCCCTGTTTTAGTTGCTGCCACGTGATGTGTGTTTGTTTCCATCCTGTCTTTTCGGATTGGCTGGCAGTGTGTGGTTTGGTTGCATTACATTTTTTTTTCTAAAATCTGGTTTGCGCATGCGCATTTTCCCCTTCGAAGCTGCTGGTGATGTAAAGTGTTTTTCAGCATAATATAGACAAATTCCGAAGATCCGGTGATAACAAAGAACTTACCATTCTGCATGAGGTAAAAACGTTGCAGGAAGAGAAACAGCTGCACGGCACCCAGCTGCGGACCAAAACCAACTATGTGAAGAAGGGGTGTGGCCAAACAGAAGCTAAGGCAACGTCATTGGCCAGTGCAGCAAACACGCAAGAACTAACATGCTAGGCTACACCGAAGGTCCTCCAGGCTAGGCAACCAATGAGAAGAGGCAGACGCGGATGAGGGGGGGGGGACTAACCTATTACGTCACAGAAAAGGCAGGAACTTTACAGGGGAAAGGGGAGGAGACATTAGAAAAGAGCAGCCCACAAAAGTTTCAACAAAACTTTAATTATAAAAAAAAAGACCGCGGACCATGCTAAAGCTCATGGGAAATGAAGTACCACAAGGCAAAATGACAGGAAGTCATGGCGAAAATCAAACGAGCGTGAAACGCAAACCACAGGCCATGAGAACATCAAAC
This sequence comes from Hyla sarda, assembly GCF_029499605.1. Taxonomy (NCBI): domain Eukaryota; kingdom Metazoa; phylum Chordata; class Amphibia; order Anura; family Hylidae; genus Hyla; species Hyla sarda. Next base: position 62,131,252 of record NC_079193.1, on the reverse strand, counting down.
AGTGCAGTGGACGCAACATACATTAGAAGTCCGGTAAGCATGCTGTACAGTTTAAAAATTAAAAAAAAAAAACAGATTAACGCCGGAGTACCCCTTTAAAAGGGGTACTCCGGTGGAAATTTATTTTTAAATCAGCTGGTGACAGAAAGTTAAGCAGATTTGTAAATTACCTGTACAGCATCCTGATCGTAACACAACTCATTATTTAGGTGTAAGTGCCTATTATGGTAATAGGCAAATAGTGTATACTTTATAAGTGATTATTAGAGATGAGCGAACTTTTCAAAAATTCGATACGGCTGATTCGCCGAATTTTCCCGAAAAGTTTGTTTCGATCCAAATTTGTTTGCGGCAAATCGATACAGCCTCTATAGGGGTATAGAACACTTTGCTGTGTCCTAAAATGCATATGGAGTGTGCTGAGGTAGTGAAATAATACTGTTATTCAGAATAGCATGCAGATTACCGGCATCGCTCTTAGAATCACTGCCGCACAGCAGCATAATGACAGAGCCTGGTGGTGGCATCAGTGTCATATAGTGACTGAATGACATAGCATGGACATGTTGGCAGCAAGAGGAGACCATTTAGTGGCTGAATGGCACAGCGTGGAGTTGGCTGATGCACTAGTACACTACTCACCAGGGCTTCACAATTCCCCCCAAAAAAACAACACAATATATGAAATTTTTGACAAAGATTTCTCATTGGTAGCACCCGCTATCCAAAAATTTGAAATTAACAGACCCAGGCCCCACCTCTGCGGCATCAGTAACCCATATATTGCCTGAAGAACACAGCCTGGAGTTGGCTGATGCACCAGTACACACCAGGGCTTCACAATCCCCCCTCCAAAAACAACACAATGAGAAATTTTTGTCAAAGATTTTTCATTGGTAGCACCCGCTATCCAAAGATTTGAAATTTCCAGAACCAGGCCCCACCCCTGCGGCATCAGTAACCCATATATTGCCTGCATGACACAGCCTGGAGTTGGCTGATGCAAGAGTACACACCAGGGCTTCACAATCCCCCCCCCCCCCCAAAAAAAAAAAAAACAACCCAATATATGAAATTTTTGACAAAGATTTCTCATAGGTAGCACCCCCTATCCAAAAATTAGAAATTTCCAGACCCAGGCCCCACCTCTGCGGAATCAGGAACCCATATATTGCCTGAAGGACACAGCCTGGAGTTGGCTGATGCACCAGTATACACCCGAGCTTCACAATCCCCTCCAAAAAACAACAACATTTTAGAAATTTTTTAAAGAAATACCTTTGTGTAAGAACAAGTGCATATCCAACAGTTCACAAGACTCTATAATGCAGGACGGTGGACCACCCAAAGACATTCTTCTCAAAAATAATAAACCACACAATGTTTGAAATTTTTTTACAAAAACTAATTCATTATGTGTGTAAGCACATCTGTCTCCAAAAGAATAGATCACCAAAGGACTTTTTTTTCCCAAAATGATGAAGCAGAGTTAATCCCTGTCCGTTTTTTTTTCATTAAAAAATCACACGCAACAAGCGTTCCATTGTGTAACGATTAGCATTCTGGAAAATTCAATTTTATTACTGATAAAATTATCAGTAAATTAAAAAAAAAAACACTACCCAAGAGTGTTTAATTACCCCATACATTACACCAGGAGCAGTCAGGAGTAGGCCTCAACAGTTCCCAAGAGGCTTTAATAACCCCCTACCTTTTCACGATCAATTGTGAGATCGAGCAATACCAGGTGTGTTATGCCCTCAGATTTCCGGGGTCGTAGGTGCGCTCCACTGAACGGATTAGTGTGTCTCTATCTTTCATCGACTGGTGCTGGTAACCCGCTAACTCCCGGAAAGGTAAGCTGCCGTGAAGCAGGTGGTCTCCCCCGGGCACATTTGTCTCCAGAATTTCCACTACTGCCACCCCACGCTGACTGCCAACCATGCTACCGCCTTGCTGACTCAAGGGCAACCTGAAACTCTCTTCTCCTGATGATGAACCCCCTTCTCCTGAGATCGAGCAATAACAGGTGTGTTATGCCCTCAGATGTCCGGGGCCGCAGGCGCGCTCCAGTGAACGGATTAGGTTGTGTCCATCTTTTTTGGTAGCACCCGCAATCCAAAAATTTTTAATTCCCAGACCCTAGGCCCCTCCTCTGCGGCATCAGGAACCCATAGATTGCCTGAAAGACACAGCCTGGAGTTGGCTGATGCACGAGTACACACCCGGGCTTCACAATCCACCCCAAAAAAATGCAACATCTTATTGAAATTGTCTGACAAAATACATGTTTTTTTTTTTTTTTTTTTAAACAAGCGCATATACAGCAGTTCAGAAGACTCTATAATGCAGTATGGTGGACCACCAAAAGACATTCTTCTCAAAAATAATAAACCACACAATGTTTGAAATTTGGTTAATAAAATTATTAAAGTGTGTAAGCGCATCTGTCTCCAAAAAATCAGATGACAAAAGGATTCTAATCGCCAAAAATGATTAAGCAGAGTTAATCCCTCTCCATCTATTTATTTATTTTTTTCATTAAAAAATCACACGCAACAAGCGTTCCGTTGTGTAACGGTTAGCATTCTTCAAAATTCTATTTTAGAACTGATAAAATTATCAGTAAATGTAACAATAACACTGCCCAAGAGTGTTTAATTACCCCATACATTGCACCAGGAGCAGTCAGGAGTAGGCCTCAGCAGTACCCAAGAGGCTTTAATAACCCCTTACCTTGCCCGATCAATTGCGAGATGGAGCAATAACAGGTGTGTTATGGCCTCAGATGTCCTGGGCCGCAATAGCGCTCCACTGAATGGATTAGCGTGTCTCTATATTTCAAGGAGAGGTGTGTGTTGCATGCTGAAACCAGTTCGTGATAGGGATCTGGGATTGCAATTATTTAACCTTAAAACGAGGAATTACCAGTAAGTGAGTGTCATAAGCTGGCGTTGATTAAGTCCCTGCCCATTGCACACACCGCCCGTCGCTATAAGCAATTGGATTAGTTAGTGAGTTGGTTAGTAAGGTCCTCGGATCGGCCCAGGTGGGGTAGGAGAAGGCCCTGGCAGAGCGCCGAGAATTTAACGATCATTGCTGAAATTTGCATTAAGCATGTATTTAGCTACTGCTAAACATACAAAAATTTAAGGCCCAAGGCCAGAGGCACCAGGGAGCCAAGTAGTTCCTGAAAGACACAGAATGAGTCTGGAGCATGCATTTGCAGTACCCAAGAGGTTTTCATAACCCCTTACATTTAAAGATCAATGTTGACATTTGCATTAAGCATGTATTTAGCTACTGCTAAACTTCAAAAAAGTGTAGGCCCAAGGCCAAAAGCATCAGTTTTCCCCATATTAGGAGCATAGTTGTCCCCAAAATTAGGCAGCATATATGTCCCCCAGATTAGGAGCATACTTGTCCCCCAGGTTAGGCAGCATAGATGTCCCCCAGATTAGGAGCATAGTTGTCCCCCAGATTAGGCAGCATAGATGTTACCCAGATTAGGCAGCATAGATGTCCCCCAGATTAGGAGCATACTTGTCCCCCAGAGTAGGCAGCATAGATGTCCCCCAGATTAGGAGCATACTTGTCCCCCAGATTAGGCATCATAGATGTCCACCAGATTAGGAGCATAGTTGTCCCCCAGATTAGGAACATAGTTGTCCCTCAGATAAGGAGCATCATTGTCCCCCAGATTAGACAGCATAGATTTCACCCAGATTAGGCAGCATAGATGTCCCCCAGATTAGGCAACATAGATGTCCCCCAGATTAGGAGCATAGTTGTCCCCCAGATTAGGCAGCATAGTTGTCCCCCAATCAGCGCGGGCCGGTCAGAGCCAATCAAAGGGCCGTATGTGGCAAGCGGGCCGTACAATGCCCAGGTCTGCCCCAGAGGGTTTCATAACCAATCACAATAGAGAAAATTTTGTTGTAGGAGCATGGTCAATCTACTCAGACACATCTGTCATTGGTGGCTGGAAATCCTGGCTGATCCATCCCTGATTCATCTTGACAAACGTCAGTCTCTCCACATTTTTAGTGGACAGACGAGTTCGCCGTGGGGTGACTATGGCCCCGGCCGCACTAAACACCCGCTCTGATGGCACACTACTGGTCGGGCAGGACAGCTTTTCCAGGGCAAACTCCGCTAGTTGCGGCAATTAACAAATCGAGTTTGTCTGCCCAGAAGTCCAGCGGATCAGGTCCTGCTCCATGTCCACCTGCTGCTGATGAGAAGCTTCACTATGCGGCTGAAGGAAGCTACTCATCAGCGACTGTAGACTCAGGCTGCTGCTGATTGAGCCGGTACTGCTCCTGCCACCCCTCCCCTCCCCAGCAGCCGTGGCAGTGGAAGGTGAGCGCAGAGGGCCCCCCGAGTCAGACCTGCGAGTGGATGGACCATGTGGCCGATAGGCATCGGGCAACCGACTACGTAGAAGCTCCCTGAAGTAGGTCAGTTTGTCCTCCCTCTCAGTGGGTGTAAAAGAGGCCCCCATTCTGGGCCGGTAGCGAGGGTCTAATAAGGTGGAGATCCAGAAGTCATCGCGCTGACGAATTTTGACGATTCGGGGGTCACTACGCAAGCAACTCAGCATGCATCGTGCCATTTGTGACAGTGATTCTCTGGGACTACCTGCCTCCATCTCCACTGCATACTGCCACGGTGTGTCTGGGTCCTCTGTATCGCCTTCCTCGTAATAACCCTCCAGCTCCTCTGGCTGATCCTGCTACTCCTCTCCTGTCCAATGACCAGAAACACCGGTCATCTCATCCACCGTAAACTGTGCTCCGCTCTGCCCCTCATTATCCTCCTCCAGTTCATCCCCCACAGGACTCATGTAGCCTTCTGATGTAGGCACAACATCTCCATTGCCGTGACCAGCCATTTTTTCAATCATTTTTTGGAGTAAATGTAGGAGTGGAATTACGTCGTTCATGGTGTAATTTGAGCGACTAACAAAAAATGTGGCTTCCTCAAAGGGCCTCAGCAAACGGCAGGTGTCACGTATGAGCTGCTACTCGTTCACATTGAAGTTACACGACGTCTTTCAAATGGGGTGAAGACTTGATGAACTTCTTGACAACCAGATTCAACACGTGTGCCATGCAGAGCGAATGGTTCACACTTCCTTGTCGCAGCGCGGCCACAAAGTTCTTCCCATTGTCGGTCACCATGGTTCCCATTTCCAGATTTCGTGGAGTAAGCCATACTCAGATTTCTTCCCTAATGAACTTTAGCAGTTCCTCCCCTGTGTGACTCTGTTCGCCAAGGCAAACCATGTGAAGGACGCCTTGACACCACTGTGCCCTACACACGTGGTACGATGAAGGGCCACCGAGATTTGGACGTGCAGTGGAGGCCGAGGACACGGGGGAGGAGGAGGCGCATACAATAAAAGGACCAACTGCCTGGGAGCCAGAGAGTGGAGGAGGAAGCGGTGGGACCTGTACAAGTTGCTGTTGTGGCTGTGCAGGAACAACATTTGCCCAGTGGGCCATAAAATACATGTATTGTCCCTGCCCATAGTTAGAGCTCCACACGTCGGCGCTGCAGTGCACTTTTGAACACACCGACAGGCTCAAGGACTGGCCCACCTTCTCTTGTACAAACATATGCAGGGCTGGTAATGACTTCTTCGCAAAGAAATGACGGCTTGGGACTCTCCACCTCAGCTCGGCACAAGCCATCAATTCCCTGAAAGATGCAGAGTCCACCAGTTGGAAAGGGAGGGACTACAACGACAGCAACTTGAACAGGAGCACATTCAACTTCTGCGCCGTTGGATGAGTGGGCGCATACTGTTGTCTCTTGGACATGGCTTGGCCGATCGAATATTGGCGGAATGGCTGACTACGAGCGGAGGAAGCAGGAGCGCAAGAAGGATGGTTGACACAATGCTCCCTTCGGCTGAGGTGGTGGAGCCTTGGCTGGATGACGGAGGGAGCAGATGGCCACTGGGTGATGCGGCAGGCTGGACCAATACCTCGGAGCCACGGTTATCCCAGGCCGCTTTATGGTGGAGAATCATGTGTTGACGCAGGGCCGTGGTGCCGAGATTGGGACCCTGGCCACGCTTCACTTTCTGACGACAGATTTTGCATGTGACTACGCTAAGGTCCTCCGGATTTTTTATGAAGAACAACCACACCGCAGAGTAGCTGATTTTCCCACCCGCAGTCCGCACTATTTCACTGCTATTGGCGCCGTCTCCAGGAACCCCTGTTCCACTACCTCCCTGAATGGTAGCTTGCTGCGAAGCAGGTGGTCTCCCTCTGACACGTTTGGCTCCTGAATTTCCACTACTGCCACTACCACGCTGATTGCCAACCGTGCTACCGCCTTGCTGCCTCATAGACAAAGAGCAAATCTCTTCTCCTGATGATAATGAAGCACCGGCTTCTGCACCCGGCTCCCAATTGCGATCGGCTTCATCATCATCAAAAGATGTGTGCACGTCACTGATGTCCTCCTCGTGTTCCACAACAGTGTCTGCCTCAGGACCCTGAACAATTGAAACACCGCCTCCCACGTCACTCTCCGCATCACTACTTGCCTGCCTTGCGGAGCAAGCGACGCATGTCTCCTCACATTCTTGGCTGCCCATTAGCTGCTGACTGTCCTCTATTGGATCGTCCTCAGTAAATAGTGGAGCTGAACCCAAAGCATGAGATACTTCTTTGGGAGAGGGAACAGCATAGGACAAAGGCAATGGGATTACAGGGACTGCTCCGGGGCCATGCCAACTGAGGGTTGTGTCTGAAGAACCCACCGACTCTTGACTGGGGTTGTGAGATGTTGCTTGTGATTTTTTTGATTGAAAGAGCTTTATTTTCCGTTCAGTCATTACAAGTCGTACAATAAATTACAGTCACACAAAGCATGATAGTACAATACACAGCAAAGGTTCCCTAAGCTATACATCGCACACCATGCTACTCTAACATTCAGCTCAATCCTGCAATAGAAAGGCACAAGAGATCAAACAAAAACCAAATAATACAAGCTAAAAACGAATATTCGTAATTACGAATATATAGCGCTATATTCGCGAATATTCGCGAATTCGCGAATATGCGATATTCGCAAATAAAATTCGAATTGCGAATATTCGCGAGCAACACTAGTATTTATACGCTGAAAAAAACTCCTTTTTTGTTGTATACACCAGCCGGTGTATACTAATGTGTGGAATAGCACTGAATTTAGCACTGAGACAGAAATACAGGTACTAAATAGTACACTCCTTTGTTGTATGTATGCCCTTTGCAATGCTGAGCGCACTGTTAAGCATATTTGTACGCAGGAAAAACTTTTTTTTTTCTATAATACACCGGCAGGTGTATAACGTGTGGTATAACACTGAATTTAGCACAGAGACAGAAAAAAAGGTAGTATATGGTATGCTACTTGCTTGTATGTAGGCCCTTTGCAATAATAAGGCCACTGAAAAAGCGTATTTGTTTGCAGGAAAACCTTTTTGTCTTTAATACACCGGCAGGTGTACAACGTGTGGTATAACACTTAATTTAGCACAGAGACAGAAAAAAAGGTAGTATATGGTACGCTATTTGCTTGTATTTAGGCCCTTTGCAATGATAAGGCCACTGTTAAGCGTATTTGTACGCAAGGAAAACCTTTTTTTCTTTAATACACCGGCAGGTGTATAACGTGTGGTATAACACTGAATTTAGCACAGAGACAGAAAAAAAGGTAGTATATGGTATGCTACTTGCTTGTATGTAGGCCCTTTGCAATAATAAGGCCACTGAAAAAGCGTATTTGTTTGCAGGAAAACCTTTTTGTCTTTAATACACCGGCAGGTGTACAACGTGTGGTATAACACTTAATTTAGCACAGAGACAGAAAAAAAGGTAGTATATGGTACGCTATTTGCTTGTATTTAGGCCCTTTGCAATGATAAGGCCACTGTTAAGCGTATTTGTACGCAAGGAAAACCTTTTTTTCTTTAATACACCGGCAGGTGTATAACGTGTAGTATAACACTTAATTTAGCACAGAGACAGAAAAAAAGGCGGTATATTGTACGCTATTTGCTTGTATTTAGACCCTTTGCAATGATAAGGCCACTGTTAAGCGTATTTGTACGCAGGAAAACCTTTTTTTTCTTTAACCTCTTAAGGATGCAGGGCGTATGGATACGCCCTGCATCCCGAGTCCTTAAGGACGCAGGGCGTATCCATACGCCCGTGGGAATTCCGGTCCCCACCGCTAGCCGGTTGGGGACCGGAGCCGGATGCCTGCTGAAATCGTTCAGCAGGCATCCCGGCATATCGCCCAGGGGGGTCATTATGCCCCCCCATGTCGGCGATCGCCGCAGATCGCTGGACATTTCAGTCCAGCGATCTGCGGCGATTCCGGGTCAATCGGGTCTCCAGTGACCCGGTGACCCGGAATTACTGGCTGTTCGGGGCCGTCTCTGACGGCCCCGAACAGCCAGAGCCTGCAGCGGTGAGGTGGCACTGGTGCCACCTCACGATTGCCCTGATTCGTCGGCCGGATTACCGGCCGACCAATCAGGGCGCCTGCTGCGGGCGTCACTCCCGCACCCGCTCCGCCCCTCTTCCGGAGGGCGTGAGCGGGTGCGGGAAGATGACCCCGGGTGCTGGGGACCCAGATCCCCGGCGTCCATGTTGGGATCGGGGCCCCAGGAGCGACGGCGGAGGCGAGGGACAGCCTGCGATGGAGCAGCAGCAGGAGGTGAGTTACAGCCTCCTGCTGTTGCTTAGCAACAGCTCCCAGCATGCAAAAAGGGCATGCTGGGAGCTGTAGTTATGCAACAGCAGGAGGCAGACAACCACAACTCCCAGCATTCCCTTATGGGCATGCTGGGACTTATAGTTTTGCAACAGCTGGAGGCACATTTTTTCTATGGAAAAGTGTACCTTCAGCTGTTGTATAACTACAACTCCCAGCTTGCACAAACAGCTAAAATGCATGCTGGGAGTTGTAGTGGTTCATCTGCTGGTTGCATAACTACAACTCCCAGCATGCCCGTTGGCTGTCGGTGACTGCTGAGAGTTGTAGTTTTGCAACAGCTGAAGGCACACTGGTTGTGAAACTTAGAGTTTTTTTTTTTACCTAACTCAGTGTTTCACGACCGGTGTGCCTCCAGCTGTTGCAAACTACAACTCCCAGCAGTCACCTTACACCATGCACCGTATATGCTGGGAGTTGTAGTTTTGCAACAGCTGGAGGCACACTGGTTTTGAAACACTGAGTAAGGTCACAAACTCCGTGATACATAACCAGTGTGCCTACAGCTGTTGCAAAACTAAAACTCTCAGCATGTACAGTCTGTCAGCGCATGCTGGGAGTTGTAGTTTTGCAACAGCTGGATGTCCCCCCCAATGTGAATGTACAGGGTACACTCACATGGGCGGAGGCTTACAGTAAGTATCGGGCTGCAAGTTTGAGCTGCAGCAAATTTTCTGCAACAGCTCAAACTGCCAGCGAGAAACTACTGTGAACCCCCGCCCGTGCGACTGTACCCTAAAAACATTACACTACACTACCACAAAAAATAAAATAAAAAGTAAAAAACACTACATATACACATACCCCTACACAGCCCCCCTCCCCTCCCCAATAAAAATGAAAAACGTCTGGTACGCCACGGTTTCCAAAACGGAGCCTCCAGCTGTTGCAAAACAACAACTCCCAGTATTGTCGGACAGCCGTTGACTGTCCAGGCATGCTGGGAGTTTTGCAACAGCTGGAGGCACCCTGTTTGGGAATCACTGGCGTAGAATACCCCTATGTCCACCCCTATGCAATCCCTAATTTAGGCCTCAAATGCGCATGGTGCTCTCACTTTGGAGCCCTGTCGTATTTCAAGGCAAAAGTTAAGGGTCACATATGGGGTATCGCCGTACTCGGGAGAAATTGGGCTTCAAATTTTGGGGGGTATTTTCTGCTTTTACCCTTTTTTTAAATGTAAAGTTTTTGGGAAAAGAAGCATTTTAGGTAAAATTTTTTTTATTTTTTTTACATATGCAATAGTCGTGAAACGCCTGTAGGGTATTAGGGTTCACTTAACCCCTTGTTACATTCCCCGAGGGCTCTAGTTTCCAAAATAGTATGCCATGTGGGGTTATTTTGCGGTCCTGGCACCATAGGGGCTTCCTAAATGCGGCATGCCCCCAGAGCAAAATTTGCTTTCAAAAAGCCAAATGTGACTCCTTCTCTTCTGAGACCTGTAGTGCGCCAGCAGAGCACTTTTCACCCCCATATGGGGTGTTGTCTGAATCGGGAGAAATTGGGCTTCAAATTTTGGGGGGTATTTTCTGCTTTAACCCTTTGTATAAATGTATATTTTTTGGGAAACCAAGCATTTTAGGTAAATTTTTTTATTTTTTTTTACATATGCAAAAGTCGTGAAATACCTGTAGGGTATTAAGGTTCACTTTACCCCTTGTCACGTTCCCCGAGGGGTCTAGTTTCCAAAATGGTATGCCATGTGTTTTTTTTTTGCTGTCCTGGCACCATAGGGGCTTCCTAAATGCGGCATGCCCCCAGAGCAAAATTTCCTTCAAAAAAGCCAAATGTGACTCCTTCTCTTCTGAGACCTGTAGTGCGCCAGCAGAGCACTTTTCACCCCCATATGGGGTGTTTTCTGAATCGGGAGAAATTGGGCTTCAAATTTTGGGGGGTATTTTCTGCTATTACCCTTTTTAAAAATGTAAAACTTTAGGGAAACCAAGCATTTTAGGTAAAAAAAAATAATTTTTTTTTACATATGCAAAAGTCGTGAATCACCTGTGGGGTATTAAGGTTCACATTACCCCTTGTTACGTTCCCCAAGGGGTCTAGTTTCCAAAATGGTATGCCATGTGTTTTTTTTTGCTGTTCTGGCACCATAGGGGCTTCCTAAAGGTGACATGCCCCCCAAAAACCATTTGACGCTCCTTCCCTTCTGAGCCCTCTACTGCGCCCGCCGAACACTTTACATAGACATATGAGGTATGTGCTTACTCAAGAGAAATTGGGTTTCAAATACAAGTAAAAATTTTCTCCTTTTTGCCCCTTGCAAAAATTCTAAAATTGGGTCAACAAGAACATGCGAGCCTAAAAAATGAAGATTGTGAATTTTCTCCTTCACTTTGCTGCTATTCCTGTGAAACCCGTAAAGGGTTAAAACGCTTAATGAATGTCATTTTGAATACTTTCGGGGGTGCAGTTTTTATAATGGGGTCATTTATGGGGTATTTCTAAAATGAAGACCCTTCAAATCCACTTCAAACCTGAACTGGTCCCTGAAAAAAAGCGAGTTTCCAAATTTTGTGAAAAATTGGAAAATTGCTGCGGAACTTTGAAGCCCTCTATTTGCTTGTATTTAGGCCCTTTGCAATGATAAGGCCACTGTTAAGCATATTTGTATGCAGGAAAACCTGTTTTTTTCTTTAATACACCGACAGGTGTATAACATGTGGTATAACACTGAATTTAGCACAGAGACAGAGTAACAGGTAAAAAATGGTAAAAAGGCACTAAAGTCCACACTAATATGACTTATTTCTGAACAGCAGCAGGATCCAACAGTGCAGCACCACAAAAAAAAAAAATCCATGGATTAAACCCTAAATTGCACTCTGTCACACAATTCTGAGCAGCAGGAGATTTGTGGAGCAAAAAAAAAAAAAAAACTCAATTGGGCTGAAAAATAAGGAGATAAGATGCTTCAGAAAGTTCAGGCAGCTTGGAGATGTATGAGGCAGCTGACAGCTATCTGCCCCTCTCTGCTGCAATGCTCAATAACGTGAATAGGAGGTTTAGCTATCAATGATCCTTCTCAGAGTAACAGCACAGCACTCTGCACTCCTGCCTTTCCCAAATGCTGATGTGACTAGCAGTTGCAGTGTAACGCTGTGGTATGAGCTATTCACACACACACAGTCCCGTCCTCTCCATCTGAGTGCATAGATGAAATGAAGAGAGGCAAGATGGCCGACGATTATTTAGGGACTGTGACATCACAGGGGGTGAGTGAACACTGATAGGCTGCATCTCACATGTGGTTCAGGGTCAGCCCGCCTACCTTCATTCCTCCCGCTGTTTCCCGCCCTCCCATAATCCCCTGCCCCATGTACTCACATGTGGATCTGCCATCTTAGGTCTCCAATAGCCTGGAACGCTGTAAAATGGAGTTTAATGAAGCGATTTGTGCGATAGAATCGCGGCGACATTCGCATTCGTTGCAAATTGAATTTTTCATGAAATTCGTAACGAATTCGGGTTCGTCAACTTCGGTTTGCTCATCTCTAGTGATTATAGTTAGTTACCAGAAGGTACCAAGGTAGGAAGCAAGCCAGTTAGGTAGCTAGATAGCCAGGTGTGTAAACAGTTTTCCCTGGAGAACAGCACATCCAAATCTAGATCACCTGGAGGCTTGCAAGGGTGCAGGCAGGTGTAAGAATCCTTGTTAAAGATACACAGTTTAGCAAGACAAGGGATCACTGGAGCACACCAGCATATCTCTGAAAAAAAGTGGATTTTATTCCAACATGGGCACAGTTACAGGCAATGTTTCTGCTTGCTCACCCAGCCATTATCAAGCCGTGATATCAAAATACGCTGGGGTGCTGGAGTGATCCCTTGTCTAGGTATGTGGATGGAGAGGGGGGTTGCAAGGTAGTATAGGTAGGTCATCAGGTAGGCAGCTAGCTAGGTAATTAGCTAAGTAGGTAGCTAGATAGGTAGGCAGATAGGTAGGTAGCCATATATATATGTAGGTAGCCAGGTAGCTAGGTTTCTAGATAGCTAAGTTGGGGAGCTAGGTAGGTAGCTAGGTTGGTAGGGAGGTAGGTAGCTAGGTAGGTAGCTGGGTAGATAGGTGGGTAGCAGGCTAGCTAGGTTGTTGGTTAGCTAGTATAGTAGCTAGGTAGCCAGGTAGGTAGCCAGATAGATAGGTAGCTAGATAGTTAGCAAGGTAGATAGTAAGCTAGGAATGTAGCTCATCAGGTAGGAAGCTAGCCAGGTAAGTAGGTAGCCAGGTGAGTATGTAGCCAGGTTGGTAGATAGGTAGCTCAATAGGTAGGCATATAAGTAGCCAGGTAGGTATATAGCCCTGCAGGTAGGTAGGTAGCCCAGTAGGAAGGTATATAGGTAGAGATTCAGGTAGGTAGGTTGTCCAGTAGGTAGTTATTTAGAAAGTCAGGTAGGTAGGTAGCCCAGTAGGTAGTTATTTAGATATTCAGGTCGGTAGTTAGCCCAGTAGGTAGGTCAGTAGAAAGTCAAGTAGGTAAGTTGCCCAGTAGGTAGATATTTAGAGAGTCCAGTAGACAGTAATCCCAGTAGGAAAGTAGGTAGGTAGGTAGGTAACTTTGTAGGATTTCGACCAGGATAAAAAATGATGCTCACCTCTTGTCCAACTCAGTACAGCCAAGCCAAATCCTCCCGTCTGTTATAAACTTCACCCTTTAGTGATTTAAATGTTATGGCTATTCGGTTTTTACAAACTTTACACAATATATCAATATATCATAATATTGACACATTATGAATAGAGATGTCGCAAATTGTTTGCCGGCGAACAGTTCCCGGCGAATTTAGCATGTCCGCGTTCGCATCGCCGGGCGAACATATGTGAAGTTTGATCCGCCCCCTATACTTTAACATTGCAGTCAACTTTGACCATGTGAGTAGTGTTGAGCGGCATAGGCCATATTCGAATTCGCGAATATTCGCGAATATATGGACGAATATTTGTCATATATTCGCGAATGTTAGCGTTTTATTTTCGCATATGCAAATATTCGCGTGCGCGAAAAATTATCATATGCGAAAATTTGCATATACAAAAATTTGCATATGCGAAAATTAGCATATGCTAATATTCGCATATGCGAAAATTCGCACGCCAGTCTCACACAGTAGTATTAGAGCCTTCTTTAAACTACACAAGCTGGAAGCAGAGAGGGATGATCACTGTTATGTGTACTGTGGAAATAAAAAATTAATAAAAAAAAAAAAAATATTCGTAATTACGAATATATAGTGCTATATTCGCGAATATTCGCAAATTCGCGAATATGCGATATTCACGAATAAAATTCGAAATTGCGAATATTCGCGAGCAACACTACATGTGAGTCAGAGTCAGCAGACACATTACAGCCAATCAGCAGCAGTCCCTCCCTTCCAGACCCTCCTACCTCTTGCACGGACACCATTTTACCCTCATTCAGCATGCTGCAGGCTTAGGAAGTGGAGGGTCAGAGAAGCTGCTCCTGCTGTATAGGGAAAGCGATAGCTAGGTTGCTGCTAGGTGGTGTATTCAGGTTCCAGTTTACTTCTAAAGCACTAGTGTAACATCTGCTTTAACCCCTTAAGGATGCAGGGTTTTTCAGTTTTTGCACTTTCGTTTTTTCCTCCTTACCTTTTAAAAATCATAACCTTTTCCACCTAAAAATCCATATTATGGCTTATTTTTTGTGTCGCCAATTCTAATTTGCAGTGACGTTAGTCATTTTACCCAAAAATGCACGGCGAAACGGAAAAAAAAAATCATTGTGCGACAAAATCGAAGAAAAAACGCCATTTTGTAACTTTTGGGGGCTTCCGTTTCTACGCAGTGCATATTTTGATAAAAATTACACCTTATCATTATTCTGTAGGTCCATACGGTTAAAATGATACCCTACTTAGATAGGTTTGATTTTGTCGCACTTCTGGAAAAAATCATAACTACATGCAGGAAAATTTATACGTTTAAAAATGTCATCTTCTGACCCCTATAACTTTTTTATTTTTCCACGTACAAGGTGGTATGAGGACTCATTTTTTGCGCCGTGATCTGAATTTTTTATCGGTATGATTTTGTTTTGATCGGACTTTTTGATCACTTTTTATTTATTTTTTAATGGTATAAAAAGTGACCAAAAATGCGTTTTTTTTTACTTTGGAATTTTTTTGTGCGTACGCCATTGACCGTGCGGTTTAATTAATGATATATTTTTATAGTTCGGACATTTGCGCACGCGGCGATACCACATATGTTTATTTTTATTTTTTTTACACTGTCTTATTTTTTTATGGGAAAAGGGGGGTGATTCAAATTTTTATTAGGGAAGGGGTTAAATGACCTTTATTAATACTTTTTTTTTTTGCAGTGACCTATAACATAGGGACCTATAACACTGCACACACTGATCTTTTACACAGATCACAAGCGTGTATTAACACGCCTGTGATCAGTGTTATCGGTGCTTGACTGCTCCTGCCTGGATCTCAGGCACAGAGCAGTCATTCGCCGATCGGACACCAATGAGGCAGGTAAGGGCCCTTCTGGTGTCCTGTAGTGTTGCTCGCGAATATACGCAATTCGAATATTATTCGCGAATATCGCATATTCGCGAATTCACGAATTTCGCGAATATAGCGCTATATATTCGTAATTACGAATATTCGTTTTTTTATATATTTTTTTTCTTCACAGTACACATCACAGTGATCATCCCTCTCTCCTTCCAGCTTGTGTGGTGTAAAGAAGACTCTAATACTACTGTGTGAGACTGGCGTGCGAAAATTCGCATACGCAAAAATTCGCATATGCTAATTTTCGCATATGCGAATTTCCGCGTATACTAATTTTGTATATGCTAATTTTCACATATGTCAATTTTCGCATACGCGAATTTTCGCATATGCGAAAATAAAACGAAAATATAACGAATATGCGAATATTCGCGAATTTATGACGAATATTCGTCCATATATTCGCGAATATTCGCGAATACGAATATGGCCTATGCCGCTCAACACTAGTGTCCTGTAAGCTGTTCGGGACACCGCGATTTCACCGCGGCAATCCCGAACAGCCTGACTGAGCAGCCGGGTCACTTTCACTTTAGAAGCGGCGGTCAGCTTTGACCGCCGTTACTAAAGGGTTAATACCGCACATCGCCTCGATCGTTGATGAGCGCCGGGACCGACGCGATATGATGCGGGATCGCGGCGCGATCCCGCTTCATATCGCGGGAGCCTGCGCAGGACGTAAATATACGTCCTGCGTCATTAAGCGGTTAAGGTCAGCACCCAAAAAAGCCCTTTTTAGGGCTGAAAGATATCAGTCCGTGTGTCTTGCAACAGCTGGAGGCACCCTGGTTGGGAGGGAACCGCTGGTTAAAAGGGGTACTCCAGAATCAAACTTTAGTTCCTTCAAGCAACTAACTACTACAGTATTCAAAGGGCTGAAAGATATCAGTCCGTGTGTCTTGCAACAGCTGGAGGCACCCTAGTTGGGAGGGAACCGCTGGTTAAAAGGGGTACTCCAGTATAAAACTTAAGTTCCTTCATGCAACTAACTACAACAGTATTCAAAGGACTGAAATATATGACGTGTGTTTTGCAACAGCTGGAGGCACCCTGGTTGGGGACCACTGCATAAAAGGGGAACTCCGCTGGCAAGCTTTTTTTCTTTAAAGCAACTAACTACTACAGTATTCAAAGGGCTGAAATTTATCAGTTCGTGTGTTTTGCAACAGCTGGAGGCACCCTGGTTGGGGACCACTGCTTAAAAGGGGAACTCCGCTGGCAAGCTTTTTTGCTCATTGTCACACTAGTGCCAATCACATTTGGTGTGATAGTTGTGCAAATTAAAAAAAAAAAACTTTTTTGGCTGTTAAATAAAATCAGTCGTCACTGTCAGTTCATGTCACAGTTGCCATTTGTTTTGCCTGCAGGGCAAATTGTGTCACCCTAGTGCAAATCACATTAGGTTTGACAGTTGTGCAAATAAAATAAAAAATAAACCTTTTTTGGCTGTTAAATAAAATCAGTTGTCACTGTCAGTTCACATCACAGTTGACATTTTTTTTGCCTGCAGGGCAAATTGTGTCACCCTAGTGCAAATCACATTTGGCATGACACTTGTGCAAATGTAACCAAAAAAATGACAGGCAGAGGAAGGCTACCCCACAGGGGCCGTCGTGGTGCTGGGATTCCCTTTGGCCCTAGAATGGCCAGTGTTCAGAGGCCACGTACCCTGAACCCCCAAAGTTCTGAGGACTTAGTTGACTGGCTATAACAAGACTATCAATCTACTACAGCTTCCGCTCGTAACCTTGACGCACCGTCCTTCTCCTCCTCTAGCTTAGCTTCGGGCACCTCTCATGCTACCACTTGGCCGCTGGCCACCACCACCAACACTAGCACCACAGCAGCTTTACTTGATCCGTCAGAGGAGTTATTTACACATCAGTTTGAAGACATGAGTGATGCGCAAACATTATTGCCAGAGGATGTAGTTAACAGGGATATGTCTCAGTCAGGCAGCATTACACACATGGACGTTCGGTGTGATGATGATGTTGTACCCGCTGCTGCTTACTTTCTTGAGGTGTCAGATAGCGGTGAAGGTGTTGATGATGGCGATGTGTCCGTGGGTGCCCGCTAGAAGAGAAGAAGAGGGAGAAACTTCAGATGGGGAGACAGAGAGGAGGACAAGACGAGTTGGAAGCAGGGTTAGGTCGTCGCAAGGAGCTAGTGGCACAGTCAGACAGCATGCATCGGCACCGGGGTCAGCCAGACGGGACGCCAATCAACGGATGCTGTTGCCACCACCAGAATGCCGTCATCACAGAGCTCAGCAGTGTGGCATTTTTTTGTGTGTCTGCCTCTGACAACAGCGATGTCATTTGCAACCTGTGCCAGAAGAAACTGAGTCGTGGGAAGTCCAACACCCACCTAGGCACAAGTGCTTTGCGAAGGCACATGATGTCACATCACAAACGCCTATGGGATCAACACGTCAGTACAAGCAGCACACAAAGTCAAAGCTGCCATCCTCCTCCTGGTCCAGCATCTTCAGCCAGGTCAACCACTGCTGCCCTCCTTGCCCCCTCTCAACCATACGCCTCTCCGTCTCTCGCCTTGAGCAGTTCCTGCTCATCTGCCCACAGTCAGGTGTCTGTCAAGGAGATGTTTGAGCGCAAGAAGACAATGTCTCAAAGTCACCCCTTAGCCCGGGGTCTGACAGTTGGCTTGTCGGAACTGCTAGCCTGCAAGCTTTTACCATACAAGCTGGTGGAGTCTGAGGCCTTTTAAAAAATTTGTAGCCATTGGGACACCGCAGTGGAAGGTACCCGGACGAAATTTTTCTGCACAAAAGGCAATCCCCAACCTTTACTCAATTGTGCAAAAGGAAATGATGGCATGTCTGGCACACAGTGTAGGGGCAAGGGTCCATCTGACCACTGATACCTGGTCTGCAAAGCATGGTCAGGGCAGGTATATCACCTACACTGTACATTGGGTAAACCTGGTGACGGCTGCCAAGCATGGAATGTGTGGCTCTGCAGAGGAGTTGGTGACGCCGCCACGACTTGCAGGCAGGCCTGCTGCCATCTCCTCTACTCCTTCTGGACTCTTGGATATGCGCTTGTTCTTATATTTCAGCCATGTGTACATGCCTAATTTTTCTGGCCTCTGGTGCTGCACTTTTTCTGCTGCTGCAATTTTTCTGGCAGCTGCTTTCATCTTGATTTGATGAAAAATGTTATTTTGAAAAGGATTTCTCTATGATTTTCACTGTCCTGCATTATAGAGTCTTCTGGACTTTTGGATATGCGCTTGTTCTTATATTTCAGCCTTGTGTACATGCCTAATTTTTCTGGCCTCTCGTGCTGCACTTTTTCTGCTGCTGCATTTTTTTTTGGCCGCTGCTTTCATCTTGATTTGATGAAAAATTTTATTTTGAAAAGGATTTCTCTGTGATTTTCACCGTCCTGCGTCATAGAGTCTTCTGGACTTTCTGATAATTTAAACTTGAATTTTCCAGAGTACTAACCATTACACCAAGGAACGCTTGCTGCGTGTGATTTTTAAACTTAAATTTTCAAAAATAAAATACAGAGAGGGAAGAACTCTTTGTCTTTTTCTCTGTCTTGCATTATAGAGTCTTCTGGACTCTTGGATATGCGCTTGTTCTTATTTTTCAGCCATGTGTACATGCCTTATTTTTCAGGCCTCTGGTGCTGCACTTTTTATGCTGCAATTTTTCTGGGCGCTGCTACAGCTGCGGCTGCAACAATACCAGATTTTTGAGCCATGTGTACATGCCTAATTTTTCTGGTACTCTCTGTTGACATCTCTGTCCATTTTAGCAACCGTGGATATTAGATGTATGGTAAGGGTAGTATGATGGCTCAGAGGTTAGCACTGCTGACTTGCAGCGCTGGGGCCTTGGGTTCAAATCCCACTATGTGCTGCCTAATATGGAGAAATCTATGTGTTGCCTAAAGGGGGGATCTAACTATGTGCTGCCTAAAGGGGGCTCTAACTATGTGCTGCCTAACACGGGGGAATCTATGTGCTGCCTAAAGGGGGGATCTAACTGTCTGCTGCCTAAAGGGAGGCTCTAACTATGTGCTGCCTAATATGGGGGAATCTATGTGCTGTCTAAAGGGGGATAAAGCATGTTATTCCAAACCATTTAGGAATGTTAGGTGATTTATGCCGTTTATGGATTAAAACCAGACTCTGCATCAGCTATGTAATTTTCCATTGGAGTTTTGCCATGGATCCCACTTCGGCACGCCACAGTCCAGGTGTTAGTCCCCTTAAAACAACTTTTAAATCACTATTTTGGCCAGAAAGAGTCCCTGTGGGTTTTAAAATTTGCCTGCCCATTGAAGACAATGGCGGTTCGCCCGGTTTGCGAACTTATTCGGAAGTTCACGTTCGCGGTCCGTGAACCGAAAATTTTATGTTCGCGACATCACTAATTATGAAGTTGGTGTATAACAATAAAACACTTCTGCGTGAATGTATGTACCTTGATACATGTGGATCTTTTCTTTCAATGTTTTTATCCTTGAAATGCCCTTGGATTGTCTTGATTTGAAGTAATTCTATACATCTATTTCTCTGTAAGAGCTGCTCTGCTGGGTAATCCCTGTTTAACTGAAAGTCTCTGGACATTCATTTGTGATTTTTCTTACTTTTACTAACATTATTTTTCCTATATTGTGAAAGTCTGTTACATAACAAGTACTCTGCTATTATATGTCTTGCAAGATGTCCTGAAGGTATTTTGCCGACTTCATCAGTGGCCACAGGACTATATGATATAGGATTCAGTTCACCAAGTATAAGAAAATTTTCAGATGAACAGAAAATTGTGCAATGCCCCTGTACACTTAGAGGGGAAATTTATTTAAACCGGCATATCACACACTTGACCGGTCTTAAAGGGGTACTACAGTGATAGAAGTGGATGCCTATCCACAGGCTCCACCCTCTGGGACTGTCAACAATCTCCTGAAAGGGGCCTGAGTCTCCCCACTAAACACCCCAGCCACCTCCTTCCAAGATATAGTGGTCTCAGCAGTGATGGTATGCTCAGCCAGTCACTGACTGAGGCAGGACACCAATGCATCTGGTGATTGGCTAAACCTTCACTGCTAAAATAAGTTAATCTTTGAAGATGGGGGCTGGCAATTTCTACTAGAAGATTCAGGGCCTTGTTCAGGAGATTACGGGGATCCCAGATGTCGATCAGATTCTCATATACTGTACCATTCTGTGTATTGAGGATTTGCTTTCATAGTTGACTAATCCCTATGAGTAAATTCCTGCCACTGTTTGTCTCTGCAGAATTATTAAAGGAGCTACTTTGTGCAGAGGTGGGTCAATGCACCGCACAGTTATATCTATGCCAGCTCCGAACTGTCATACATTTCCACTATTATTTACATGAGGTCTCTGGCATAAACCATAGCAAGTCTGTTGAGCCATGAATTTTTTTTTCTAAAGCACATTTTTCAGAGTAAATCAGCTAAAAAATGTCAGAAATTTTTGTGCAACTAAAAGTTGTGCAAGCATTTGCGACTTGTTCACACCAGAAATCTAGCATAAAAGCTTGTTAAGTTCCCTTTTCTAATCTGTGGTGTTAATACAGTTGATTAATTTAATACACCAACATTACATAGATTGTGGTTGTTGTAATCAGAAACTTACCTACAGTTCATTAGTTGAAGACCCTCAGAACCTTAGGTCTTGTCAGGCCCTGCCCGGGGTACTGCGACAATCCGGCAATTTATTTATTTTTTTAAATCTCACGCCCTGGCCTGCATGCCTGTGAATCAGTCGCAGGGGGGGAAGGGAAGTCTGCGTGCGCATTGCGTGTACATGCTCACTGCCCAAGAAGCATCCCCCTCCCCTTGTGGCGCCATGAGTCACAGGCACGCAGGCCGGAAAGGGGATATATGTAATGGGGATGGTGCGCCAGACCAACCTCCCGGCCCCAGGACTATCTTCCCGGCCCCAGGACCGACCATCCTCCCGGCCCCAGGACCATCCATGCTCCCGGCACCAGGACAATCCTCCCGACCCCAGGACCATCTTCTCGGCCCCCTGCAGAAGGACATTAAAAAACAGCTCAGCTTAATTAAGGTAATGCACCTTCTTCCCTCTGTCCCCCCTGTTACCCCCTTTCACCCTTGTCCACTTTCCTGTCATCCATGTCCACCTTGTCTGCCCCTGTCATCATGTTCACCAACACTCTGTCCCTTTGTCACCCCTGTCCACCCCTCTGTTACCTCCTTGTCATTCCTGTCCACTCCCTCTGTCACCCCCTACACCCCCCTGTCACCCATGTACACTCTTCTACACCCATCTGTCACCCATGTTCACTCCTCTACACCCCCAACACCCCTGTTCAACTATTTGTCACCCATGTACACCCCTCTGTCATCCATATGCACTCCTCTACACCGCTCTGTCACCTATGTACACTATTCTACACCCCTCTGTCATCCATGTACACTCCTCTACACACCTGTCACCCATGTACACTATTCTACACCCCTCTGTCACCCATGTACACTATTGTACACGCCTCTGTCACCCATGTACAATATTCTACACCCTTCTGTTACCCCTTTACACCTATACGCCCCTGTTTTCCTCTTCACTTGTTAAAGGGGAATCTGGAGGCTGATGCAGGAAAAGTGCAGAGCCTAATAGGTTTGTTTTGCAGGTTTAATAGTGAAAAATTGTGGCTGGAAGAAATCATTATGTTGACCCGGAAAAGAGAAGGGAACGACACTGAAAAAGGTTGGTAACCACTGACCTAGGTGTGGTTCTTTACTCTTTCAATGGGATACCAAATCTTCCATTTAAAGGAGTACTCCAGTGAAAATGTACTTATCCCCTATCCACAGGATAGGGGATAAGTAGTTGATCGAGGCGGGTCCAACAGCTGGGGTCCCGCGCGATCTCCAGGACGGGACCCCTATACTCTCAGTGAGGAGCGTGTGTTGCCTACCTGTAAATGGCACTCGATCCATTCATTACTCGATAATACCCAAGAGCTGTACTCAGGTCTTTTGGGCGCTCCCATGCAGCACATGCTCCTTACTGAGTGCCGGATTCCGTCCAGTTGATCACGGGGGCCCCAGGGGCCGGACCCCTGCAATCAGCTAATTATTCCTTATCCTATAGATAGGGGATAAATAAATTTTTGCCAGTGATGTCCTATAAGTCTATGGAAGATATTTGCAATTTGTTGATGAGACTGCATGTTTTCATGCCAAATTGGTACAGTGTCTTCATCAAATGCCTAGGTGCACACACACTAAAGAGAATTCTCAGCTTTGCAACCATTTTTTATTCCCTGAATGCATTAGAGGAAAAAAAACAACAACTTTTTAAAAAGCCTTATTTACAAATACCATTCAGTGTTGTGTCTACAGCTCATATACAGACCTGTCTTTCTCTATGGTGCCACACTACAACAAAAAAATGGTATTTTAATCTTTCTTCTACTTCTCTCTAATATGCAATTAGCAGGTTAATAGTAGAGGACAAATAGAAGGTGATGACTGAATGATCAGACTATGCCGAATCTGTAACCATGGAGAGAAATAGAGGGAACTTATTTATGAGCATCATTTTGCACTGGTCAACAGTGCTGGTTTCTGCTTTGCCTGATTTATTAGGAAGGGCATGCCTCGTAGTATATCAATCAGTAAAGTGGATGCTCGTGCACCATGCTTCTGAAATCTATGCTAGGGTAGATCTTTCAATAACAATTTACGCTACCTCAGTAACATAAATTGCAATAAATGTGGTGTTTTTGGAGGTTACACCCCCTTTTATACCTGCTGCACACGAAGCTCCGCCAACTTGGCGAGCAAGGCATAAAGCAAAAAAAATATTAAAATTGTTTAGGAAAAATGAAGGTTTGTGCAAGTATTTTGTGATTTTTCAAAGTTTGCACTTAGTCTTGTGTAGGAGCATACAAAAATAAAGTCACTCACCTTCTGTTGATAAATGTATGTGTGCCGAAGTCAAGAGAGCTTCCCTGGCTTATGCATGATGTAAAGAAAATCCCAACATTTCTTGGCACAATCACAGTAAAATATCTCAAGACCTTTATTAGCAATTAATTAAAAAGCAGAATACAGTTCATAAAGATTCACTGTGGAACTAAAGCATTTCAAGCGAAAAACTCTTCGACTCTTGTGACTGGATAAACTCAGTGGACCTTTTTTTTAAATTTATAACCCTGTATAATTATGTATATAATTGTGTAAACATCAAAGGCCAAAACATTGTAGTTATATAAAAGTGTATTGATTTTACTTATTAATTTTTAATTGGTACTATTGCCAACTTACATATAAATCTAAGCTCTGGTATGGTTCGTGCTATGTTTGTGAAACCTAAAGAGAATGTATCTCCTAGAACTAGTGTACTGATACATGCTCTTATCTTTTCTATTTTCTGATTGCAATTTTTTTAAATTATTTTTTGTACATTATTATGAAGGCTGCCATTTTACCTGAGCTGGTTATAACAGCATTTAGCGACATGCTTTAAAACAATAGGCAGGACTTGTCCCATTCACATGAATTGGAGACACTACTATGCATTCTCTGTTACCTTTTCAGAAGTCATTCTACAGGTAGGGGGGGGATGCTGATCTCTGCTGGGAATGATGTTGGATCCAGTGTTATCTATATATTGGTGCCACTGTACTCCTGTCTGTGTTTAGAAGAAAGGAATTACTGGGAAATAATCTCCTACTGGGGATTTGTCTATATGTATTCTTTTACTAAATACTTTAAAAATCCACAGCTGCAGTTCAGATATTTGTTGATTTGAGTGCCAACATTTTAAAATAATTTATTCTGACTATACTAACACCTTGAGGATAGGTGTTGGGTTGGCTAGCCCAGTCATGGTTGGTTAATAGTGGGGAACAAGCCTTCCAAGTGTTTATTGCCTATTATAAAATAGCTTGCAGGAAGAATACAGCAGCCGACACTATCTATACTAAGCCGTGGAGAGGAACAAGGAGATGTAGCAATATCGGAACCAGACCAAATAGTCCTGTAGCGGTGGTGCTCAGCCCATAGACAACAAAAGTTCAGCAGGAAGTAGTAAGAAGAGGCGACACTCACCATTCAGGGTAACTTCTTTATTCACTCAGCGGTGACATCAAACGGATGCAGGCGGGGGAGTGGGGTGACCGGGACAAGTTGTTTTGTGCACTCTGCGCACTTCCTCTAGCCGGATGTGACCACATCCGGCTAGAGGAAGTGCGCAGAGCGCACGTGTAAGAGACAGCTGAAAGAGGGAAACTGCTCTGTATACTGTAGCTAATGAATGATATTTAGACAAATACATAGGTAGCTGAGAGGGAAAGGATGGGCTATGTGTTTAGTTCCCCGGAGTACCCCTTTAACATAACAACCTGATTTAAACAAAATTTCTTCTGGGTACTCTGCCCCTAGACATGTTATTCCCTATCAAAAGGTCCTAACGTCCAGACCCCCGCAATCTCCAGGCCGGTGCTGCAGCGTTACGGACACGGAAGCCTGGGGCTTCTGTGATCATGAAGTCATGTGATGCCCCCAGCAGCCGGACCCCTTGTGATCAGATATGTTATTACCTATCCTTTGGATAGAGGATAATATGTCTAAGGGCAGAGTGCCCCTTTACGGCTCTATATGAGAGAACTATGCACCAGTTTTATTTGCATAACTATTTTGCTAAGGCCAAACTATTGTAAATTTCCACATTTTTGTCCCCTATAGGTTTAACCTTTAAACCTGCCTAAGAAATATGGGTTAAATAAGGTTTGACTCTTTTTTTTTACAGTAATATAAAAGTATGCATTCAAGTCATTTGCAAAATAATATGAGAAATAATATTCAGCAATGACTACCATTATCTACCCTGAGCACAATTTCCCATGCAAATTACTGCCATTATCTTGCTCAGCAAATGCTGCAATACTTTGATTCAGCAAATGGTCCCAATCATTATACCAAGTAAATATGTTCCCTCTGTACAAAGATTATTTTTCTAGCCTAGAAATTCCAGGATTTAGTCTCTAATAAATGTGTGTACCCCCATGTCTGCTGTATCTTGCTTAGATAATTCCCATAATAACCATCTACAAATTACACCAACCAATCACAGGGACTATATTTGAAAGAGTATTGTACGTTATTAATCGTGTATTTCTTTTGGGCATCATTATTTTCTGGCAAGAGATACATTTCAT
The DNA here is from genome assembly GCF_029499605.1 of Hyla sarda. Lineage (NCBI taxonomy): Eukaryota > Metazoa > Chordata > Amphibia > Anura > Hylidae > Hyla > Hyla sarda. The sequence continues at coordinate 62,105,709 of NC_079193.1, read as the reverse complement.
AGTTTATAACATCACCATTATTGGTGATATGTTAGATGTGATAGAAAAGAAAGTAAAAAAAAAAACAAATATCAACTTGAAATAATTAAAGAATAAATAGAGAAAAGCTCACATTGTCCTTTCACCTTTTTTATGTTGTCCAAACCCCAGGCAACTTAAAACAGATACAGGCAGTGGGATTATGTGACACAATGATTTACACACAAGCGTTTTAGACTGGGTAACTAGTCACAGAAAAAAAATTGTGCTATTTTTTTTCTTTGCTAAACTTGTTGGTAAACTACTGGGTCTTGGACAGACCCCATTCAAGTCAATGGTAATCGTTGCGACCCGGCAAAAAAAAAAAAGATGAACGAACCCTTAACGGGACAGCAGTGTATCATACCATACCAACGGCAGTGTATCATACCATCTCGGTATTAGATCTGCTCATTAGTGAGGGCTCTGCCACATGGTTGTTACCTTGTTTATAGTGAACATGACTTTTTCACATGTTCACACTTTTTTCAACTCCTTAAGGACGCAGGGCGTACCTGTACCTCTTGCGCCCACTCCCCTTCTATGAAGCAGGTGATGCCGGGCATTAACCCCATAGACACCATGATCAAAGTTGATTTTGGCATCTTAAATGAAAGTATAACAGTCAAATCTACAAAATAGTCAAACCTATATAAGTTTGATATCATTTTAATCTTTTGAATCGACAGAATAAAGATAAGGTGTCATTTTTACTGAAAAGTGCACTGCGTAGAAACTAAGTGTTATGATTTTTAGAAGGTGAGGAGGAAAAAACTAAAGTTAATAAACCCTGAGTCCTTAACACCGTTTTTCCGTCTTTTAAAAACCATCTTCTTTTAAAAACCATAACTCTTTTATTTTTTCCATAACAGAACATATGAGGGCTTGTTTTTTTTTTGCGAACAATTGTACTTTGTGCAATTGTACATTTTCATTTTACCATAAAATGTACGGCACAACTAAAAAATATATTATTTGCCAGAATTTATAAGAAAACTGTAATTTTGCTACTTTTGGGGGGTTTAGTTTTTACATAGTGTATTTTATGATGCATTATCTTTATTCTGTAGTTCAGTGTGATTAAAACAATGCCCAATTTATATAGTTTTTCTATTATTTTACTATTTAAAAAAAAATGCAACCTTTTTTTTAACAAAATTGGTATGCATGAAATTGTCATTTTCTGATCCCTATAACTTAATTTTTTTTTCCTATATGGGGATGTATGAGCCTTCATCTTATGTGCCAAGATATGTACAGTATTTATTGGCGCATAACACTCACTTTTTAGGCTAACATTTTTAACCTAAAGTCTATCTGTGTGCTATACGCTGTTAAGCCACTGCAGTTCAATGATTTAAAGTGGGCGCTTTAAATCATTGAACTGCAGCGGCTTAGCAGGTGCAGAGACCTCCTGTCTTCTCTGCCCCTGCCTGTCCTGGGGTCCAGAGCCCTGCTGCCAGCCCTTCTCTCCACCTGACTATCGGTGCCGCTGCCCCATTGCCGGCGCCGACAGACAGGGGAAGAGAAGGGGCAGCGGCACCCATTGCCCCGTTGCCTCCCCCATCCCCCGTTGTATAATTACCTGTTGCCAGGGTCAGGTCCCCTGCATCGTTGCTATGTGCTGCAAGACGCAATGACGTCACTCGTCATTGTGCCGCGCCGTGCAGTGCACACCGGAGGCCTGAAGCAGTGCATACCCGACCCCGGCAACAGGTAATTATACAACCGGGGATGGGGGAGGCAATGGGTGCCGCTGCCCCTTCTCTCCCCCTGGCTATCGGCGACTGCAATGGGGCGCCGGCACCGATAGTCAGGGGGAGAGAATGGGCAGCGGCGCAGATAGCCAGCGGGAGAGAAGCGGCGTCAGCAGGGCTCTAGACCCCAGGAAAGGGAGGGGAAGAGTAGCGGGCAGCGACGGCCTCTCTCCCCCTGCCTTTCCTAGGGGCTTCTGCGGGGTCAGAAACAGTGTATCGGGGTATACACACGCACACCCACACCCTCATTTTACCAAGGATATTTGGGTAAAAAAACGGTTTTTACCCAAATATCCTATCTATCTAAAATTAGGGTGCGTGTTATAGGCCGGTGCGTGGTATACCCCCATAAATACGGTAGTTTTCTAGCGGTATAATTTTGATTGCTTTTTATTAGAAAATAATTCCAATATATGATGTGATTAGAGATGAGCGAATCAAAGCTGACGAACCCGGATTCGTTACGAATTTCATGCAATATTCGATTTGCAATGAATGCGAATATCATCACGATTCTATAGTGCAAATCGCTTCATTAAACTCCATTTTACAGCAATTCAGGCTATTGAAAACCTAAAATGGTGGATCCACATGTCAGTACATGGGGCAGGGGATTATAGGAGGGCGAAAAACTGCGGCGGGAATGAAGGTAGGCGGGATGACCCTGAATCACGTGTGAGATGCAGCCTATCAGCATTAATTGACCCTGTGATGTCACAGCCCTACATAATCGGCAGCCATCTTGTCTCTCTTCATTTCATCCATGCACTCAGAGATAGAGAGAACAGGACTGTGTGTGTGAATTGCTTATACCACAGTGTATCACTGCAACTGCTAGTCACATCAGCATTGGGGAAAGACAGGAGTGCAGTGCTTTGGTGTGCTCACTGAGAAGGATCTTTGATATATAAACCTACTATTCACGTTATTGAGCATTGCATCAGAGAGGGGCAGATAGCTGTTAGCTGCCTCTTACAGATCAACAAGCTGCCTGAACTTTATCAACCATCTTATCTCCTAATTTTTCAGCGCAATTCTGTGTTTTTTTGCTCCACAAATCATCTGCTGCTCAGAATCGTGTGACAGAATAATTTTTTTTTGTGGTGCTGCACTGTTGGGTCCTGCTGCTGTTCACAAATAAGTAATTTTTCAGCAGAATGTAGTGCATTTGTCTGCCCTCATACGTGCATACCACACGTATGCACGTGTGGTATGCACGTCTACTATTCTGTATCTGTAACAAGTCTAGATACAGGGATAGTCCTGACTCCTGTCAAAAGTAATCAACTGCTGGTGTTTTAAAAAAATACAGATTTTTTTCTGTATATTGTTGCGCATATTTCTGCCCTCATCAGTGCATACCGCATACGTACATCCAAGTAGTGTACCATTTTGTACTTGTTAATCTGTCAAGGGCCTACATACTGTGAAAGTCCAGACAATAGTATTCACTGGCTGGTGTTTTACAAAAATACAGATTTTTTTCTGCGTATTGTTGCGCATATTTCTGCCTTCATCAGTGCATACCGCATACGTACATCCAAGTAGTGTACCATTTTATACCTGTTAATCGGTCAAAGGCCTACATACTGTGAAAGTCGAAACAATAGTACTCACCGGCTGGTGTTTTACAAAAAAAAACAGATTTTTTTCTGCGTATAGTTACGCATATTTCTGCCCTCAACAGTGCATACTGCATATGTACATCCAAGTATTGTACCATTTTGTACCTGTTAATCTGTCAAGTGCCTACATACTGTGAAAGTCCAAACAATAGTACTCACCGGCTGGTGTTTTACAAAAAAAAGATTTTTTTCTGTGTATTGTTGCGCATATTTCTGCCCTCATCAGTGCATACTGCATACATACATCCAAGTATTGTACCATTTTGTACCTGTTAATCCATCAAGGGCCTACATACTATACAAGTTAAGAAGAGAACCAAAATATACTCAAAATCGTATAAGCCACACAACTCTTCTGTGGGAAAACCCTCACCCTCACCCTGATACTATCTTACTGGTACATTTAAACTTAAGGAGAGCATCAAATGACATTTAAAATTGAATAAGCCACACAACCCTAACCCTACCTTCCTGGTACATTTCATCTTAAGCAGAGAACCAAATTACATTCAAAATCGTATAAGCCACACAACTCTTCTACAACCCTAACCCTGATACTACCTTCCTGGGAGATTTCAACTTAAGAAGAGAACCAAAATACATTCAAAATTGTATAAGCCACACAATTCTTCTGTGAGAAAACCCTCACCCTGATACTACCTTTCTGGTACATTTCAACTTAAGGAGAGCATCAAATGACATTTTAAATTGTATGAACCACACAACTGTTCTACAACCCTGACCCTGACCCTACCTTCCTGGTACATTTCAACTTAAGGAGAGAACAAAAATACATTCAAAATCGTATAAGCCACACAACTCTTCTCACCCTCATACTACCTTCCTGGTACATTTCAACATAAAGAGAGCATCAAATGACATTTAAAGTTGTATAACCCACACAACTTTTCTACAACCCAAACCCTAAAACCCTAACCCTTACCCTACCTTCCTGGTACATTTCAACTTAAGGACAGAACCAAAATACATTCAAAATCATATAAGCCACAAAACTCTTCTGTAGGAAAACCCTTTCCCTCATCATCATACTACCTTCCTGGTACATTTCAACATAAAGAGAGCATCAAATGACATTTAAAGTTGTATAACCCACACAACCCTAACCCTACCTGGTGCATTTCAACTTAACCCCTTAACGATGAAGGACGTATATTTACGTCCTCCGCTGGCTCCCGCGATATGCCGGGGGAGGCGTCATATCGCGTCAGTCCCGGGAGCTAATACAGGAAATCACTGATCACTGTGATGCCCTTTATTAACCCTTCAGACGCGGTGATCAAAGCTGACCGCCGCGTCTGAAGTGAAAGAGAAAGTATCCCGGCTGCTCAGTCAGGCTGTTCGGGACAGCTGCGGGGAAATTGCGGCATCCCAAACAGCTTACAGGACACCGGGAGGGCCCTTACCTGCCTACTCGGTGTCCGATCGGAGAATGACTGCTCCGTGCCTGAGATCCAGACAGGAGCAGTCAAGCGCCGATAACACTGATCACAGGCGTGTTAATACACGCTGGGGTGATCTATGTAAAAGACCAGTGTGTGCAGTGTTATAGGTCCCTATGAGAGCTATAACACTGCAAAAAAAAGTGTTAATAAAGGTCATTTAACCCCTTCCCTAATAAAAGTTTGAATCACCCCCCCTTTTCCCATAAAAAAATAACAGTGTTTAAATAAAAATAAACATATAGGGTATCGCCGCATGCTTAAATGTCCAAAATATAAAAATATATAGTTAATTAAGCCACACGGTCAATGGCATACACGTAAAAAAAATATCAAAGTCCAAAAAAGTCACTAAAAATATTAATAAAAAGTGATCAAAAAGTCCAATCAAAACATAAAGGGTACCGATAAAAACTTAAAAATATCACCCTGTACGTAGAAAAATAAAAAAGTTATAGGGGTCAGAAGATGACATTTTTAAACGTATAAACTTTCCTGCATGTAGTAATGATTTTTTCCAGAAGTACAACAAAATGAAACCTATATAAGTAGGGTACCATTTTAACCGTATGAACCTACAGAAAAATGATAAGGTGTAATTTTTACTGGAATATGCACTGCGTTGAAACGGAAGCCCCCAAAAATGTCACAATAGCGTTTTTTCTTCGATTTTGTTGCACAATTATTTTTTTTCCGTTTTGCCCTGAATGTTTGTGTAAAATGACTAATGTCACTGCAAAGTAGAATTGGTGACGCAAAAAAATAAGCCATAATATGGATTTTTAGGTGGAAAATTGAAAGGGTTATGATTTTTAACCTGTTAAGGACATAGGACGTTCTCTAACGTCCCCGCTACCTGGGCTTTAATGCCCAAGGACGTTAGAGAACGTCCTGTTGTATTTCCGGTCTCTGCCGCTCGCCGGGCAGAGATCGGAACGGCATGTCTGCTGAAATCTTTCAGCAGGCATGCCGTGCAAATGCCGAGGGGGGTCCCGGGACCCCCGCATGTCGGCGATCGCCGGAGATCGCTTGCGAAATAACGCAAGCAATCTTCAGCGATTCAGGTCATTCGGGTCACTTGTGACCCGATGACCTGGAAATAAATGGTGATCGGCGGTGTACAATTACACCGCCAATCACCTACCGTTGCTGGGGAGCAGTGACAATACTGTCACCGCCCCAGCAACGCTGCTATTGGCTGGCGATCGTCCAGCCAATAGCAGAGCGGCAGAGAAGGGGTTAACGGCTCCTTCCCGCTGCTGGACCCGCTGTTTTGGTTCAGTCAGCGGGTGCAGCAGCAGTAAGAGGACCGTTGATCCCCCCTCAGAGCTCCGGAGCCCCCTCAGGAGCCTTAGAATAGGGTGAGATCATTTTAGGGACAGGTAGGAGTATAAATAGTTAAAAAGTTAAATAAAAGTTAAAAAAAGTCAAAAAAAAAGTACCCCCCCTCCCCCCCTGACCCCCTAATAGGTCCCCCAGGGTCCTATTAGGGTCTGATCCCTGACCCCTGGTCCTATTAGGGGTTCAGGGAGCTGCGTGTGCCACCCCTTTTTTTTTTTTCGGCGCAGCTTTTTTTATTTTTATTTTTTTATTTAAAAATAAATCCCCCCCCTGACCCCCTAATAGGTCCCCCAGGGTCCTATTAGCTTCTGATCCGTTACCCAGGGTCCTATTAGGGGTTCAGGGAGCTGCGTTTGCCACCCCTTTTTTTTTTTTTTTGGCCACAGCTTTTTTTTTCTCTTTCTATTACTTTTCTACACTTTGTAAACCAAGCACCACACACTACATACTTCCCCCTCCCCCACCGTACAATAAAGGCGATGGCCATTTTCGGCAGTGGAGGCTTACGCTTTTTTAGCCTCCGACTCCGAATCTGCCAGTGAGGACGATGAAGATCCAACATTTTTGTGTTCTTCATCGCCCTCCTCATCATCTAGTAGTGATGATGAGTCCCCTGTACGGCGGCGGAGACGCCGCCAGGCGAGGCCACGCACCCCCCATGAGAGTGACCCAGTGGCCGACACTAGTACGGGTGGCAATGCCGCTCGTAATAGGAGTCCGGCCCCCCAGACAAGTGCACCGGAGCCCCCCAGAGGATTATCAGCCACGGGTTCCTGAGTTTGTTGGCGACTCAGGAATTCGGATTGACACGGCTGGGTTCACTGATCTGGACTTTTTAAAGTTTTTTTTCAGTGACAGCCTGGTCAATCTATTGGTGGAGCAAACGAACTTGTACGCCCAGCAGTTCATTGCCCACCACCCCAATTCGTTTTTGGCCAGGCCCAATGAATGGCGCGCCATTGATGCAGCGGAAATGAGGACATTTTGGGGCCTCACGCTGCATATGGGCCTGGTCAAAAAACCAAGTGCTCGTCATTACTGGAGCGGGGACGTCCTCTACCAGACCCCGCTATACAGTATGGCGATGACACGGAACCGGTATGAGGCCATTCGGAAATGCCTGCATTATGCAGATAATGAGGCATGTCCGCCCCAAGGTGATCCCGCCCATGACCGGCTTTACAAAGGGAGGCCGGTCATCGATCACTTTGGGGCCAAATTTTTGGAGGCCTATGTACCGCTCAGGGACCTCTCGGTAGATGAGTCTCTCATCAGTTTTAAGGGGAGACTCATCTTCCACCAGTATATTCCCTCGAAGCGGGCGCGATATGGCGTGAAGCTATATAAACTTTGCGAGAGTACTTCCGGGTACACTCTCAAGTTTAGAGTGTATGAGGGACGAGATTCCCGTATTGAACCCCCAGATTGTTCCCCCACTCTGGGTGTTAGCGGGAAAATCGTTTGGGACCTTATGTACCCATTGCTGGATAAGGGTTACCACGTGTACGTGGACAACTTTTATACCAGCATCCCTCTCTTCACATCCCTTTCCGCCAGATCGAAGTCCGCTTGTGGGACCGTGCGGAAAAACCAGAGAGGCCTCCCTCTAAATTTGGTCAAGACGCCTATCCCCAAGGGTGAGTCCCGTGCCCTCACCCATGATAACCTGTTGTTGGTGAAGTATAAGGATAAGAGGGATGTCCTTATACTCACCACTATTCATGGGAACGGCAGCACCCCTGTCCCTGTGCGAGGTACCGTGGGACCGGTCCCCAAGCCCGATTGTATTCTGGACTACAATCGGTATATGGGGGGAGTTGATCTCTCAGATCAAGTCCTCAAGCCATACAACACCATGCAGAAAACACGGGCATGGTACAAAAAAGTTGCGGTCTACATGGTACAGGTTGCCATGTACAACGCTTTTGTACTATCCCAGTACGCTGGCAACACAGGGACATTCCTTCAGTACCAAGAAGAAGTCCTAAGGTTCCTGATCTTTGCTGACCGGGAAAGATCAGGCCGGACTTCCCAAGGGTCTGGAGTTATAGGCGCCAGGATCGTCCCAGGCCAACACTTTCCAGGTGAGATCCCCCCCCCCAGTGGAAAGAAGGGACGATCCCAGAAAAAATGCAGAGTGTGTTACAGGAAGGGGAGACGGAGGGACACCACCATTCAGTGTGACACTTGCCCAGATAATCCGGGCCTCTGCATAGGCTGCTTCAGGGAGTATCAAACTTCCATGGAGCCCTAAATTTTCCTTTTCAGTTTAATTTTCCATAATTTGACCAATGTACCAAGTCCAGAGTACATTCCAAAATTTTACCCCCATAAATCACTAAATTGCCCAAAAAAAACTGAAAAAAAAAAACCTGATAAGACCTCTGGGGGTGTTTTTTCAAAAATGGGTCATAGGTCACTGAGTCACTATCATCGGGGACTTTTTATGTGTCCTCAAATGCGCAGCGCTCTCTCTCCACCTGAGCGGGTGCGCATTTGAGGCAACAGGTTAGGGACGGCCTCACACCTCACATTCCCAGAATGATGACTCAGAGCATAGGGTTTGGGGCGGGCATATTTTTTTTAGTTTTGGCTGTGCTCTGGGTCATCATTCTGGGAACATATCCTATTTTCTTATTATATTATTTTCTGGCCCAGTGTACCCCATATTACGGGCCACTGTACCTCACCTGTCTACCCCAGTTACGGCCTGTTGTCCCCCATAGTGTTCCCCTATTTTAGGGCTCAGTGCTCCCCACCCATTAACGCTCCTTGAGGGGGGGTCCCACATCCTGGCTGCTATAATAAGCTCAAGGCCCCTGACTGACCTCCTACTCCAAGACCTGGTGTGCACCCGCGGAGCGAAAATCATCAAAAATTAAGGTATGTCCTTACTCCAAAGAAATGTATTTACAAATTTTGGGGGGTATTTTCTGCTATTAACCCTTGTAAAAATGTAAAATTTGGGGGGAAGCACATTTTAGTGAAAAAAAAGTAGTTTTTTTTTACATATGCAAAAGTTGTAAAACCCCTGTGGGGTATTAAGGCTCACTTTACCCCTTTTTACATTCCTCAAGGAGTCTAGTTTCCAAAATGGTATGACATGTGGGGGGTATTTTGCTGTCCTGGCACCATAGGGGCTTCCTAAATGCGACATGTCCCCCCCATTTCAGCAAAGTTTGCAAATGTGACTCCTTCTCTTCTGAGCATTGTAGTTCGTCCGTAGTGCACTTGACGTCCACTTATAGGGTACCTACATACTCAGAAGAGATGGGGTTACAAATTTTGGGGGGTCTTTTCTACTATTAACCCTTGCAAAAATGGGAAATTTGTGGGGAAACCCACATTTTAGTGAAAAAAAAAATATATTTTTTATATATGCAAAAGTCGTGAAATCCCTGTGGGGTATTAAGGTTCACTTTACCCCTTGTTACGTTCCCCGAGGGGTCTAGTTTCCAAAATGGTATGCCATGTGTTTTTTTTTGCTGTTCTGGCACCATAGGGGCTTCCTAAATGCGGCATGCCCCCAGAGCAAAATTTGCTTCCAAAAAGCCAAATGTGACTACTCCTCTTCTGAGACCTGTAGTGCGCCAGCAGAGCACTTTTCACCCCCATATGGGGTGTTTTCTGAATTGGGAGAAATTGGGCTTCAAATTTTGGGGGGTATTTTCTGCTTTAACCCTTTGTAAAAAAGTAAAATTTTTGCAGAAACAAGCATTTTAGGTAAAATTTTTTAGTTTTTTTTTTACATATGCAAAAGTTGTGAAAACCCTGTGGGGTATTAAGGTTCACTTTACCCCTTGTTATGTTCCCCAAGGGGTCTAGTTTCAAAAATATAATGCCATGTGGTTTTTTTTTGCTTTTCTGGCACAATAGGGGCTTCCTAAATGAAGCATGCCCCCAGAGCAAAATTTGCTTCCAAAAAGCCAAATGTGACTACTCCTCTTCTGAGACCTGTAGTGCGCCAGCAGAGCACTTTTCACCCCCATATGGGGTGTTTTCTGAATCGGGAGAAATTGGGCTTCAAATTTTGGGGGGTATTTTCTGCTTTAACCCTTTGTAAAAATGTAAAATTTTTGCAAAAACAAGCATTTTAGGTAAAAATTTTTAGTTTTTTTTTACATATGCAAAAGTTGTGAAAACCCTGTGGGATATTAAGGTTCACTTTACCCCTTGTTATGTTCCCCAAGGGGTCTAGTTTCAAAAATATAATGCCATGTGTTTTTTTTTTGCTTTTCTGGCCCAATAGGGGCTTCCTAAATGAAGCATGCCCCCAGAGCAAAATTTGCTTCCAAAAAGCCAAATGTGACTACTCCTCTTCTGAGACCTGTAGTGCGCCAGCAGAGCACTTTTCACCCCCATATGGGGTGTTTTCTGAATCAGGAGAAATTGGGCTTCAAATTTTGGGGGGTATTTTCTGCTTTAACCCTTTGTAAAAATGTTACATTTTTGCAAAAACAAGCATTTTAGGTAAAAATTTTTAGTTTTTTTTTACATATGCAAAAGTTGTGAAAACCCTGTGGGGTATTAAGGTTCACTTTACCCCTTGTTATGTTCCCCAAGGGGTCTAGTTTCAAAAATATAATGCCATGTGGTTTTTTTTTTGCTGTCCTGGCACCCTAGGGGCTTCCTAAAGGTAACATGCCCCCCAAAAACCATTTCAGAAAAATGTTCTCTCCAAAATCCCCTTGTCGCTCCTTTCCTTCTGAGCCCTCTACTGCGCCCGCCGAACACTTTACATAGACATATGAGGTATGTGCTTACTCGAAAGAAATTGGGCTACAAAAAACAGTAAAAATTTTCTCCTTTTACCCCTTGCAAAAATTCAAAAATTGGGTCTGCAAGAAAATGCGAGTGTAAAAAATGAAGATTTTAAATTTTCTCCTTAACTTTACTGCTATTCCTGTGAAACACCTAAAGGGTTAAAACACTTACTGAATGTCATTTTGAATACTTTGGGGGGTGTAGTTTTTATAATGGGGTCATTTGTGGGGTATTTCTAATATGAAGACCCTTCAAATCCACTTCAAAACTGAACTGGTCACTGAAAAAAAGTGAGTTTGAAAATTTTGTGAAAAATTTGAAAATTGCTGCTGAACTTTGAAGCCCTCTGGTGTCTTCCAAAAGTAAAAACACGTCAATTTTATGATGCAAACATAAAGTAGACATATTGTATATGTGATCCAATTTTTTTTTATTTTGAATATCCATTTTCCTTACAAGCAGAGTGCTTCAAAGTTAGAAAAATGCAAAATTTTCATTTTTTTCATCAAATTTTGGGATTTTTCACCATGAAAGGATGCAAGTTACCGTAAAATTTTACCACTAAGTTAAAGTAGAATATGTCACGAAAAAACAATCTCAGAATCAGAATGATAACTAAAACCATTCCAGAGTTATTAATGTTTAAAGTGACAGTGGTCAGAATTGCAAAAAACGCTCCGGTCCTAAGGTGTAAAATGGCCCGGTCCTTAAGGGGTTAAAAGGTAAGGAGGAAAAAACGAAAGTGCAAAAACTGAAAAACCCTGCGTCCTTAAGGGGTTAAGGACGCACTCAAATACATTCAAAATCGTATAAGCCAAACAAATCTTGTATGGGGAAAACCCTCACCCTGATACTACCTTCATGGTACATTTCAACTTTAGGAGAGCATCAAATGACATTTAAATTTGCACAAGCCACACAACTGTTCTGAAACCCTGAAACCCTTCTGGTCCATTTCAACTTAAGGAGAGAACCAAAATACGTTCAATTTCGTATAAGCCACCAAACTCTTCTGTGAGAAAACCCTCACCCTGATATTACCTTCCTGGTACATTTCAACCTAAGGAGAGCATCAAATGAAAATTGAAGTTGTATAAGCCCCACAACTCTTCCACAACCCTGACCCTACCTTCCTGGTCCATTTCAACTTAAGGAGAGAACAAAAATAAATTCAAAATCTTATAAGCCACATACCTCTTCTGTTGGGAAACCTTCACCCTCACCCTGATACTACCTTCCTGGTACATTTCAACATAAGGAGAGCATCAAATGACATTTAAAGTTGTATAACCCTCACAACTATTCTAAAACCCAAACCATCACACTCACTGTACATTTCAACTTAAGGAGAGAACCAAAAAACTTTCAAAATCATATAAGCCTCAAAACTCTTCTGTAGGAAAACCCTTTCCTTCATCCACATACTACCTTCCTGGTACATTTTAAAATAAGGAGAGCATAAAATGACATTTAAAGTTGTAAAACCCATCCAACCCAACCCTAACCCTAACCCAACCTTCCTGGTACATTTCAACTTAAGGAGAGAATCAAATGACATTTAAAATTGTATGACCCACACAACTCTTCTACAACCCCAACCCCAACTTCCTGGAGATAAGAAAAATACATTCAAAATCATATAAGCCACAAAACTGTTCTTTAGGAAAACCCTTTCCCTCATCCTCATACTACCTTCCTGGTACATTTCAACATAAGGAGAACATCAAATGATATTTAAAGTTGTATAACCCACACGACCAAAACCCCAACCCTACATTCCTGGTACATTTCAACTTAACCTGTTCAGGACACAAGACATATGCATACGTCTTGGGACCCTGGTACTTAAGGACCCAGGACGTATGCATACGTCCTGAGTCATTCCGGTCTCCGCCGCTCACCGGGCGGAGATTGGAATGGCATGCCTGCTGAAATCGTTCAGCAGGCATGCCGTGCAAATGCCGAGGGGGGTCCCGGGACCCCCACATGTCAGCGCTCGGCGCAAATCGCAAGTGAATTTACGCTTTCGATTTGCGCCGATTCCGGGTCACACGGGTCTATGGTGACCTGGTGACCCGGAATAGAAGCTGGATCGCGGTTGTCCATGACACCCACGATCCCCCTGTAGTGATAGGAGTGAGGTAGCAGGGGTGCCACCCCTCCTATCCCTCCTATTGGTGGTCTAGATGCGACCACCAATAGCAGATCGGGGGCGGGGGGGTTAACTTTCGGTTTCCCCATTCTGCCCACCCACAATAGGCGGGGCAGGATGGGGAAACCGACGGGGACCGGGTGCCGAAGTCCACTCACCCATCGGCGATGGCAGCGGGCGACGATCGGCGAAAGAAGAGGATGGTGATGCAGCTCCCTGGATCCTACGGAAGCCGGTGAGTTACTTAGCAACATCTGGAGGGCTACAGTCTGAGACCACTATATTGGTCTCTAAACTGTAGCTCTCCACATGTTGCAAAACTACAACTCCCAGCATGTCCAGAGAGCTGTTTAGGAATGCTGGGATTTGTAGTTTTGCAACAGCTGGAGGTCTACAGTTTGAGACTACAGGTCTACAGTGATCTCTATACTGTGGACCTCAAGATCTTGCAAAACTACAACTGCTAGCATGCCCACACAGCAGTTTGCTGTCTGGGCATGCTGGGATTTGTAGTTTTGCAACATCTGGAGGTCCACAGTATAGAGATCACTGTGCAGTGGTCTCTAAACTATAGCTCTCCAGATGTTGCAAAACTACAAATCCCAGCATGCCCAAACAGCAAACAGCTGTCTCTGCAAGCTGGGAGTTGTAGTTGCGTACCTCCAGCTGTTGCATAACTACATCTCCCAGCCTGCCTTTTGGCCATCAATACATGCTGGGAGTTGAAGTTATGCAACAGCTGGAGGCACACTGGTTGGAAAATACTGAGTTAGGTAACTGAAGGTTTTCCAACCAGTATGCCTCCAGCTGTTGCAAAAGTACAACTCCCAGCTTTGCACGGTCTGTCAGTACATGCTGGGAGTTGTAGTTTTGAAACAGCTGGAGGTTTGCCCCCACCCTGCATGTGAATGTACAGGGTACATTAACACAGGCAGTTTTACAGTTAGTTTTCTGCTTCAAGTTTGGGCAGCGGCAAATTTTTCGCCGCAGCACAAACTCCTAGCGGTAAACTCACTGTAAACGCCCGCCAGTTTGAATTTACCCTAAAAACACTAAACTACACTACACCAACACATAATAAAGGGTAAAACACTACATATACACCCCCTTACACTGTCCCCCCAATAAAAATGAAAAACGTATCGTACGGCAGTGTTTCCAAAACGGTGCCTCCAGCTGTTGCAAAACAACAACTCCCAGCATTTCCGAACAGCTACTGACTGTCCAGGCATGCTGGGAGTTTAGCAACAGCTGTTTGGGAATCACTGGTGTAGAATATCCCTATGTCCCCCCTATGCAATCCCTATGAGGTCCTCAAATGCGCATGGCGCTCTCTCACTTTGGAGCCCCGTCGTATTTCAAGGAAACAGTTTAGGGTCACATATGGGATATTTTCATACTCGGGAGAAATTGCACTATAAATTTGGGGGGCTTTTTATCCTTTTACCCCTTTATGAAAAGGAAAAGTTGGGGTCTATACCAGCCTGTTGGTATAATTTTTTTTTTTTTTTTACACTAACATGCTTGGGTTGCCCAATACTTTTTATTTTCACAAGCGGTAAAAGCAAAAAAAAAGACCTCCGAATTTGCAACACAATTTCTCCTGGGTACGGAAATACCCCATATGTGGGCGTAAAGTGATCTGCTGGTGCACAACAAGGCTCAGAAGTGAGAGCGCACTATGTACATTTGAGGTCTAAATAGGTGATTTGCACAGGGGTGGCTGATTTTACAGCGGTTCTGACATAAATGCAAAAAAATAAATATCCACATGTGACCCCATTTTGGAAACCACTCCCCTCACGGAACGTGACAATAGGTATAGTGAGCCTTAACTCCTCACAGGTGTTTGACATATTTTCACTAAAGTTGGATGGTAAAATGAGCAAAACATTTTTTTTTCACTAAAATGATGGTGTTACCCTAAATTTCTCATTTTTACAAGGGAGAATAGGAAAAAAGCCCCTCAAAATTTGTAACCCAGTTTCTTCTGAGTAAGAACATACCCCATATGTGGATGTAAAGTGTTCTGCTGGTGCACTACAATGCTCAGAAGAGAAGGAGCGCAATTGCGAATTTGAAGAGAAAATTTGTCCGGAATTGAAGGCCACGTGTGTTTACAAAGCCCCCATGGTGCCAGAACAATGTACATGTGGGGGGGCCACATGTGACCCCATTTTGGAAACTACACCCCTCACGTAATGTAAGAAGGGGTACAGTGAGCATGTACACCCAACAGGTGTCTGACAGATTTTTGGAACAATGATCCGTGAAAATGAGAAATTTAATTTTCCATTTGACACAGCCCACTGTTCCAAAGATCTGTCAAATGCCAGTGGGGTATAGATGCTCACTGCACCCCTTATTAAATTCTGTCAGGGGTGTTGTTTCCAAAATAGGGTAAAATGGCGGGGGTGCACTGTTCTGGCACCACAAGGGGCTTTGTAAATGCACATGGCCCCCGACTTCCATTCCAAACTAATTCTCTTTCCAAAAGCTCAATGGCGCTCCTCCTCTTCTGAGCATTGTAGTTCGCCAGCAGAGCACTTGACGTCCAAACATGGGGTATTTTCATACTCAGAAGAAATGGGGTTACAAATTTTGGGGGCCATTTTCTCCTATTACCCCTTGTAAAAATGTAAAATTTAGGGAAAAATCTTCAATTTAGTAAAAAAATTTTTTTTTTTTCATTTACACATCCAACTTTAACAAAAAGTCATCAAACACCTGTGGGTAGTTAAGGCTCACTGTACCCCTTTTTACGTTCCTTAATGGGTGTAGTTTCCAAAATAGTATGCCATGTGGGTATTTTTTGCTGTTCTGGCACCACAGGGGCTTCCTAAATGCGACATGCCCCCAAAAAACCATTTCAGTAAAATTTGCTTTCAAAAAGCCGAATGTGACTCCTTCTCATCTGAGCATTGTAGTTCGCCAGTAGAGCATTTTAAGTCCTAACATGGGGTATTTCCATACTCAGAAGAGATGGGGTTACAAATTTTGGGGGGTATTTTCTCCCATTACCCTTTGTAAAAATTGTACATTTCGGGAAAAAGTGCACTTTAGTGAAACTTTTTTTTTCCATTTACACATTCGAATTTAACTAAAAGTTGTCAAACACCTGGGGGTTTTCAGGCTAACTGGACCCCTTGTTACGTGCCTTGAGGGGTGTAGTTTCCAAAATGGTATGCCATGTGGGGTTTCCTGCTGTTCTGGCTCCATAGGGGCTTCCTAAATGTGACATGCCCCCCAAAAAAACATTTCAGAAAAACTCACTCTCCAAAATTCTATTGTCGCTCCTTCCCTTCTGAGCCCTCTACTGCACCCGCCAAACACTTGACATGCACATATGAGGTATTTCCTTACTCGAGAGAAATTGGATTACAGATTTTGAATTTTCTCCTTCACTTTGCTTCTATTCCTGTGAAACACATAAAGGGTAAACACACTTACTGAATGTCATTTTGGATACTTTGAGGGGTGCAGTTTTTATAATTGGGTAATTTGTGGGGTATTTCTTATATGAACGCCCTTCAAATCCACTTCAAACCTGAACTGGTCCCTAAAAAATTCCGATTTTGAACATTTTGTGAAAAATTGGAAAAATTTGGGATGTTCAATTTTCTTATAAGCAGAGAGCTTCAAAGCAAAACAAAAATGCAAAATTTTCAATTTTTTCATCAAATTTTAGAATAGAGCAGTACTTCAGAGGAACCAGGATTTTCGGCGCTGACCACAGAGGAATAATCGGAGCCCAGGTAAAGGAATAATATTTAATAGCAACGCGTTTCACCGCGTCAGGCTGAGACTGGAAGGTATGGTTAGGGTTAGGGTTGTAGAAGAGTTGTGTGGGTTATACAATTTTAAATGTCATTTGATGCTCTCCTTAAGTTGAAATGTACATGGAAGGTAGAGTTAGGGTGAGAGAACCAAAATACGTTCAAAATCGTATAAGCCACAAAACTCTTCTGTGGGGAAAATCCTTTCCCTCACCCTCATACTACCTTCCTGGTACATTTCAACTTAAGGAGAGCATCAAATTACATTTAAAATTGTATGAGCCACACAACTCTTCTACAACCCTAACCTTAACTTCCTGGTACATTTCAACTTAAGGAGAGAACAAAAATATGTTCAAAATCATATAAGACACACAACTCTTCTGTGGGGGAAATTCTTTCCCTACCCCTTATACTACCTTCCTGGTACATTTACACTTAAGGAGAGCATCAAACGACATTTAAAATTATATAACCCACACAACTCTTCTACAACCCTAACTCTAACCTGACTTTCCTGGTACATTTCAAGTTAAGAAGAGAACCATAATCTTATCTAAAGCCGAGGAACATGCTCTCGAATCACCCAAAGTGCAAGAAAAAGTGCAAACGTGTTACACAAAAAAAAAAACGTGCACAAAGGATGCGGTCTATCGCAAGCCCTTCTCCGATAGCAGAGAGGCCCCCCCAACAAACCTTACCCTTTGCCTCCGGACCAAAAGGTACCTGCGAGGTTCCAGGTTCTATGTCCCTTTTCGCCAAAGCTACTAGGGGACCACAAATGCTCCCGGCATCCCCCTTGGCGTTAGACAAGGTATCTGCCCGCAGAGCCGATAACGGTAGGTACCCTGCCAAAGCAGGAATACCCAGGGTGTTTGCAGGGAGGTGCGGAACCTAATGGCCACACACACCTCCCCTAGATCGCCAGGAGGGACACCCAGAAGGGCTACCGCATCCTGACAAATCCTGTGAACACACAAGATGCAAAAAGTGACACAGTGAAACAAAAAAAAAAGAAATAAGTGAATGTGTGCAGATATACTGCCGGGACATCCGGCCAGATATATAAAAATTTCTCTGATCCTAGCCAGAAGGCCGGGAATCAAGAGGTGAGTGCCACAAGGTGAAGAGATTATGGTGCCCGTGCTTCAACTCAGTGAGCCAGTATTCCCAGTGAGTTTCGGCACCTCGGGGTCACCGCTCCCCGAGGCACAAAGTACCTCGGCTCTAGACCCTCTAAGCCTCATGGCGAGATCCGGAGGGAACAGGTCACATCGGGGCAGCCGTCAAGCTGATTCCTCAGAACCAGCCCCGGAAAGCCCTGGTGCACCTGCAGCACCCATCCCCACCAGCCGCATACCGGCGTAGTTTGCCACCGGCAAGAAAACTGATAAGAACAGATACTACACTTGATCTTAGCCAAAATCATATAAGCCACACAACTTTTCTGTGGGGACAACCCTTTCCCTCACCCTCATACTACCTTCCTGGTACATTTCAACTTAAGGAGAGCATCAAATGAAATTTAAAATTGTATGAGCCACAAAACTGTTTTACAAACCTAATCCTAACTTCCTGGTACATTTCAACTTAAGGAGAGAACAAAAATGTGTTCAAAATCATATCAGACACAAACCTCTTCTGTGGGGAAAATTCTTTCTCTACCCCTCATACAACCTTCCTGGTACATTTCAATTTAAGGAGAGCATCAAATGACATTTAAAATTGTATAATCCACACAACCCTCACCCTCACCCTCACCCTACCTTCCTGGTACATTTCAACTTAAGGAGAGAACTAAAATTTGTTCAAAATCATATAAGCCACACCCCTCTTCTGTCGGAAAACCCTCACACTTACCCTGATAATACTTTCTTGGTACATTTCAACTTAAGGAGAGCATCAAATGACAATTATAATAGTATGAGCCACACAACTGTTCTACAACCCTAACCCTAACCCTAACCCCCTAACCCCCTAAAACCCTAACCCCCTAAAACCCTAACACCCTAAAACCCTAAAACCCTAAAACCCTAAAACCCTAAAACCCTAAAACCCTAAAACCCTAAAACCCTAAAACCCTAACCCCCTAACCCTAACCCTAACCCTACGTTCCTGGTACATTTCAACTTAAGGAGAGAACAACAATTTGTTAAAATCATATAAGCCTCACCCATCTTCCTTCGGAAAACCCTCACCCTCACCCTTATACTAGTTTCCAGGTACATTTCAAATTAAGGAGAGCATCAAATGACATTTAAAATTGTATGAGCACACAACTGTTCTACAACCCAAACCCAAACCCTAACTTCCTGGAAAATTTTAACTTAAGGAGAGAACAAAAATGTGTTCAAAATCGGATAAGCCACACCCCTCTTCTGTCGGAAAACCCTCACCCTCACCCTGATAATACTTTCTTGGTACACCCTAACCCTAACCCTAACTTCCTGGTACATTTCAACTTAAGGAGAGAACAAAAATGTGTTCAAAATTGTATTCAAAATCGTATGAGCCACACCCCTTTTCTGTCGGAAAACCCTCCCCCTCACCCTCATACTAGTTTCACAACCCTAATCCTAACCCTAACCCTAACTCTAACTTCCTGGTACATTTCAACTTAAGGAGAGAACAAAAATGTGTTCAAAATTGTATTCAAAATCGTATAAGCCACACCCCTTTTCTGTCGGAAAACCCTACCCTTAACCCTCATACTAGTTTCCAGGTACATTTCAACTTAAGGAGAGCATCAAATGACATTTAAAATTGTATGAGCCACACACCTGTTCTACAACCCAAACACAAACCCAAACCCTAACTTCCTGGTACATTTCAACTTAAGGAGAGAACAAAAATGTGTTTAAAATTGTATTCAAAATCGTATAAGCTACACCCCTTTTTTGTCGGAAAACCCTCCCCCTCACCCTCATACTAGTTTCCAGGTACATTTCAACTTAAGGAGAGCATCAAATGACATTTAAAATTGTATGAGCCACACAACTGTTCCACAACCCTAACCCTAACCCTAACCCTAACCCTAACCCTAACTTCCTGGTACATTTCAACTTAACCCCTTAAGGACCAAGGACGTACCGGTACGTCATTGGTCCTTCTCTTCTGATATAACGCGGGGTTACACAGTAACCCCGCGTCATATCATGGCGGGCCTGGCGTCATAGTGAAGCCGGGACCCGCCTCTAATAGCGCGCAGCGCCGATCGCGGCGCCGCGCGCTATTAACCCTTTAGCCGCGCGCTCAAAGCTGAGCCGCGCGGCTAAAAGTGAAAGTGAAAGTTCCCGGCTAGCTCAGTCGGGCTGTTCGGGATAGCCGCGGCTAATCGCGGCATCCCGAACAGCTGACAGGACAGCGGGAGGGCCCCTTCCTGCCTCCTCGCTGTCCGATCGCCGAATGACTGCTCAGTGCCTGAGATCCAGGCATGAGCAGTCATGCGGCAGAATCAATGATCACTGGTTTCTTATGAGAAACCAGTGATCAACATAGAAGATCAGTGTGTGCAGTGTTATAGGTCCCTATGGGACCTATAACACTGCAAAAAAAAAGTGAAAAAAAAAAGTGAATAAAGATCATTTAACTCCTCCCCTATTAAAAGTTTGAATCACCCCCCTTTTCCAATAAAAAAAAAAACACAGTGTAAATAAAAATAAAAATAAACATATGTGGTATCACCGCGTGCGGAAATGTCCGAATTATAAAAATATATCATTAATTAAACCGCTCGGTCAATGGCGTGCGCGCAAAAAAATTCCAAAGTCCAAAATAGTGCATTTTTGGTCACTTTTTATATCATTTAAAAATGAATAAAAAGTGATCAATAAGTCCTATCAATGCAAAAATGGTACCGTTAAAAACTTCAGATCACGGCGCAAAAAATGAGCCCTCATACCGCCCCATACACGGAAAAATAAAAGAGTTATAGGGGTCAGAAGATGACAATTTTAAACGTATTAATTTTCCTGCATGTAGTTATGATTTTTTCCAAAAGTCCGACAAAATCAAACCTACATAAGTAGGGTATCATTTTAATCGTATGGACCTACAGAATACATATCAGGTGTCATTTTTACCGAAAAATGTACTACGTAGAAACGGAAGCCCCCAAAATTTACAAAACAGCGTTTTTTTTTCAATTTTGTCGCACAATGATTTTTTTTCCCGCTTCACCATAGATTTTTGGGCAAAATGACTGACGTCATTACAAAGTAGAATTGGTGGCGCAAAAAATAAGCCATCATATGGATTTTTAGGTGTAAATTTGAAAGAGTTATGATTTTTTAAAGGCAAGGAGCAAAAAACGAAAATGCAAAAACGGAAAAACCTCCGGTCCTTAAGGGGTTAAAGAGAGAACAAAAATGTGTTTAAAATTGTATTCAAAATCGTATAAGCCACACCCCTTTTCTGTCGGAAAACCCTCACCCTCATACTAGTTTCCAGGTACATTTGAACTTAAGGAGAGCATCAAATGACATTTAAAATTGTATGAGCCACACAACTGTTCTACAACCCAAATACAAACCCAAACCCTAACTTCCTGGTACATTTTAACTTAAGGAGAGAACAAAAATGTGTTTAAAATTGTATTCAAAATCGTATAAGCCACACCCCTTTTTTGTCGGAAAACCCTCCCCCTCACCCTCATACTAGTTTCCAGGTACATGTCAACTTAAGGAGAGCATCAAATGACATTTAAAATTGTATGAGCCACACAACTGTACCCTAACCCTAACCCTAAAACTTCCTGGTACATTTCAACTTAAGGAGAGAACAAAAATGTGTTTAAAATTGTATTCAAAATCGTATAAGCCACACCCCTTTTGTTTCTGAAAACCCTCCCCCTCACCCTCATACTAGTTTCCAGGTACATTTCAACTTAAGGAGAGCATCAAATGACATTTAAAATTGTATGAGCCACACAACTGTTCCACAACCCTAACCCTAACCCTAACCCTAACCCTAACCCTAAACCCTAAACCCTAAACCCTAAACCCTAAACCCTAAACCCTAAACCCTAAACCCTAAACCCTAACCCTAACCCTAACCCTAACCCTAACTTCCTGGTACATTTCAACTTAAGGAGAGAACAAAAATGTGTTTTAAATTGTATTCAAAATCGTATAAGCCACACCCCTTTTGTTTCAGAAAACCCTCCCCCTCACCCTCATACTAGTTTCCAGGTACATTTCAACTTAAGGAGAGCATCAAATGACATTTAAAATTGTATGAGCCAAACAACTGTTCCACAACCCTAACCCTAACCCTAACCCTAACCCTAACCCTAACCCTAACCCTAACCCTAACCCTAACCCTAACCCTAACCCTAACCCTAACCCTAACCCTAACCCTAACCCTAACCCTAACCCTAACCCTAACCCTAACCCTAACCCTAACCCTAACTTCCTGGTACATTTCAACTTAAGGAGAGAACAAAAATGTGTTCAAAATCGTATTCAAAATCGTATAAGCCACACCCCTTTTCTGTCGGAAAACCCTCCCCCTCACCCTCATACTAGATTCCAGGTACATTTCAACTTAAGGAGAGCATCAAATGACATTTAAAATGGTATGAGCCACACAACTGTTCTACAACCCAAACACAAACCCAAACCCTAACTTCCTGGTACATTTCAACTTAAGGAGAGAACAAAAATGTGTTTAAAATTGTATTCAAAATCGTATAAGCCACACCCCTTTTCTGTCGGAAAACCCTCCCCCTCACCCTCATACTAGTTTCCAGGTACATTTCAACTTAAGGAGAGCATCAAATGACATTTAAAATTGTATGAGCCACACAACTGTTCTACAACCCAAACACAAACCCAAACCCTAACTACCTGGTACATTTCAACTTAAGGAGAGAACAAAAATGTGTTTAAAATTGTATTCAAAATCATATAAGCCACACCCCTTTTTTGTCGGAAAACCCTCACCCTCATACTAGTTTCCAGGTACATTTCAACTTAAGGAGAGCATCAAATGACATTTAAAATTGTATGAGCCACACCCTAACCCTAACCCTAACCCTAACCCTAACCCTAACCCTAACCCTGACTTCCTGGTACATTTCAACTTAAGGAGAGAACAAAAATGTGTTGAAAATTGTATTCAAAATCGTATAAGCCACACACCTTTTGTTTCGGAAAACCCTCCCCCTCACCCTCATACTAGTTTCCAGGTAATTTTCAACTTAAGGAGAGCATCAAATGACATTTAAAATTGTATGAGCCACACAACTGTTCCACAACCCTAACCCTAACCCTAACCCTAACCCTAACCCTAACCCTAACCCTAACCCTAACCCTAACCCTAACCCTAACCCTAACCCTAACCCTAACCCTAACCCTAACTTCCTGGTACATTTCAACTTAAGGAGAGAACAAAAATGTGTTCAAAATCGTATTCAAAATCGTATAAGCCACACCCCTTTTCTGTCGGAAAACCCTCCCCCTCACCCTCATACTAGATTCCAGGTACATTTCAACTTAAGGAGAGCATCAAATGACATTTAAAATTGTATGAGCCACACAACTGTTCTACAACCCAAACACAAACCCAAACCCTAACTTCCTGGTACATTTCAACTTAAGGAGAGAACAAAAATGTGTTTAAAATTGTATTCAAAATCGTATAAGCCACACCCCTTTTCTGTCGGAAAACCCTCCCCCTCACCCTCATACTAGTTTCCAGGTACATTTCAACTTAAGGAGAGCATCAAATGACATTTAAAATTGTATGAGCCACACAACTGTTCTACAACCCAAACACAAACCCAAACCCTAACTACCTGGTACATTTCAACTTAAGGAGAGAACAAAAATGTGTTTAAAATTGTATTCAAAATCATATAAGCCACACCCCTTTTTTGTCGGAAAACCCTCCCCCTCACCCTCATACTAGTTTCCAGGTACATTTCAACTTAAGGAGAGCATCAAATGACATTTAAAATTGTATGAGCCACACAACCCTAACCCTAACCCTAACCCTAACCCTAACCCTAACCCTAACCCTAACCCTAACCCTAACCCTAACCCTAACCCTAACCCTAACCCTAACCCTAACCCTAACCCTAACCCTAACCCTAACCCTAACCCTAACCCTGACTTCCTGGTACATTTCAACTTAAGGAGAGAACAAAAATGTATTTAAAATTGTATTCAAAATCGTATAAGCCACACCCCTTTTATTTCGGAAAACCCTCCCCCTCACCCTCATACTAGTTTCCAGGTAATTTTCAACTTAAGGAGAGCATCAAATGACATTTAAAATTGTATGAGCCACACAACTGTTCCACAACCCTAACCCTAACCCTAACCCTAACCCTAACCCTAACCCTAACCCTAACCCTAACCCTAACCCTAACCCTAACCCTAACCCTAACCCTAACCCTAACCCTAACCCTAACCCTAACCCTAACCCTAACTTCCTGGTACATTTCAACTTAAGGAGAGAACAAAAATGTGTTTTAAATTGTATTCAAAATCGTATAAGCCACACCCCTTTTGTTTCAGAAAACCCTCCCCCTCACCCTCATACTAGTTTCCAGGTACA
The DNA here is from genome assembly GCF_029499605.1 of Hyla sarda. NCBI lineage: Eukaryota > Metazoa > Chordata > Amphibia > Anura > Hylidae > Hyla > Hyla sarda. The sequence goes on along the minus strand of NC_079193.1, from coordinate 62,081,256 downwards.
TTTCAACTTAAGGAGAGCATCAAATGACATTTAAAATTGTATGAGCCAAACAACTGTTCCACAACCCTAACCCTAACCCTAACCCTAACCCTAACCCTAACCCTAACCCTAACCCTAACCCTAACCCTAACCCTAACCCTAACCCTAACCCTAACCCTAACCCTAACCCTAACCCTAACCCTAACCCTAACCCTAACCCTAACCCTAACTTCCTGGTACATTTCAACTTAAGGAGAGAACAAAAATGTGTTCAAAATCGTATTCAAAATCGTATAAGCCACACCCCTTTTCTGTCGGAAAACCCTCCCCCTCACCCTCATACTAGATTCCAGGTACATTTCAACTTAAGGAGAGCATCAAATGACATTTAAAATTGTATGAGCCACACAACTGTTCTACAACCCAAACACAAACCCAAACCCTAACTTCCTGGTACATTTCAACTTAAGGAGAGAACAAAAATGTGTTTAAAATTGTATTCAAAATCGTATAAGCCACACCCCTTTTCTGTCGGAAAACCCTCCCCCTCACCCTCATACTAGTTTCCAGGTACATTTCAACTTAAGGAGAGCATCAAATGACATTTAAAATTGTATGAGCCACACAACTGTTCTACAACCCAAACACAAACCCAAACCCTAACTACCTGGTACATTTCAACTTAAGGAGAGAACAAAAATGTGTTTAAAATTGTATTCAAAATCATATAAGCCACACCCCTTTTTTGTCGGAAAACCCTCCCCCTCACCCTCATACTAGTTTCCAGGTACATTTCAACTTAAGGAGAGCATCAAATGACATTTAAAATTGTATGAGCCACACAACCCTAACCCTAACCCTAACCCTAACCCTAACCCTAACCCTAACCCTGACTTCCTGGTACATTTCAACTTAAGGAGAGAACAAAAATGTGTTTAAAATTGTATTCAAAATTGTATAAGCCACACCCCTTTTGTTTTGGAAAACCTTCCCCCTCACCCTCATACTAGTTTCCAGGTAATTTTCAACTTAAGGAGAGCATCAAATGACATTTAAAATTGTATGAGCCACACAACTGTTCCACAACCCTAACCCTAACCCTAACCCTAACCCTAACCCTAACCCTAACCCTAACCCTAACCCTAACCCTAACCCTAACTTCCTGGTACATTTCAACTTAAGGAGAGAACAAAAATGTGTTCAAAATTGTATTCAAAATCGTATAAGCCACACCCCTTTTCTGTCGGAAAACCCTCCCCCTCACCCTCATACTAGTTTCCAGGTACATTTGAACTTAAGGAGAGCATCAAATGACATTTAAAATTGTATGAGCCACACAACTGTTTAACCCTAACCCTAACCCTAACCCTAACCCTAACCCTAACCCTAACCCTAACCCTAACTTCCTGGTACATTTCAACTTAAGGAGAGAACAAAAATGTGTTTTAAATTGTATTCAAAATCGTATAATTCACACCCCTTTTGTTTCAGAAAACCCTCCCCCTCACCCTCATACTAGTTTCCAGGTACATTTCAACTTAAGGAGAGCATCAAATGACATTTAAAATTGTATGAGACAAACAACTGTTCCACAACCCTAACCCTAACCCTAACCCTAACCCTAACCCTAACCCTAACCCTAACCCTAACCCTAACCCTAACCCTAACCCTAACCCTAACCCTAACCCTAACCCTAACCCTAACCCTAACCCTAACCCTAACTTCCTGGTACATTTCAACTTAAGGAGAGAACAAAAATGTGTTCAAAATCGTATTCAAAATCGTATAAGCCACACCCCTTTTCTGTCGGAAAACCCTCCCCCTCACCCTCATACTAGTTTCCAGGTACATTTCAACTTAAGGAGAGCATCAAATGACATTTAAAATTGTATGAGCCACACAACTGTTCTACAACCCAAACACAAACCCAAACCCTAACTACCTGGTACATTTCAACTTAAGGAGAGAACAAAAATGTGTTTAAAATTGTATTCAAAATCATATAAGCCACACCCCTTTTTTGTCGGAAAACCCTCCCCCTCACCCTCATACTAGTTTCCAGGTACATTTCAACTTAAGGAGAGCATCAAATGACATTTAAAATTGTATGAGCCACACAACCCTAACCCTAACCCTAACCCTAACCCTAACCCTAACCCTAACCCTAACCCTAACCCTAACCCTAACCCTAACCCTAACCCTAACCCTAACCCTAACCCTAACCCTAACCCTAACCCTAACCCTAACCCTGACTTCCTGGTACATTTCAACTTAAGGAGAGAACAAAAATGTGTTTAAAATTGTATTCAAAATCGTATAAGCCACACCCCTTTTGTTTTGGAAAACCCTCCCCCTCACCCTCATACTAGTTTCCAGGTAATTTTCAACTTAAGGAGAGCATCAAATGACATTTAAAATTGTATGAGCCACACAACTGTTCCACAACCCTAACCCTAACCCTAACCCTAACCCTAACCCTAACCCTAACCCTAACCCTAACCCTAACCCTAACCCTAACCCTAACCCTAACCCTAACCCTAACCCTAACCCTAACTTCCTGGTACATTTCAACTTAAGGAGAGAACAAAAATGTGTTTTAAATTGTATTCAAAATCGTATAAGCCACACCCCTTTTGTTTCAGAAAACCCTCCCCCTCACCCTCATACTAGTTTCCAGGTACATTTCAACTTAAGGAGAGCATCAAATGACATTTAAAATTGTATGAGCCAAACAACTGTTCCACAACCCTAACCCTAACCCTAACCCTAACCCTAACCCTAACCCTAACCCTAACCCTAACCCTAACCCTAACCCTAACCCTAACCCTAACCCTAACCCTAACCCTAACCCTAACCCTAACCCTAACCCTAACCCTAACCCTAACCCTAACCCTAACCCTAACTTCCTGGTACATTTCAACTTAAGGAGAGAACAAAAATGTGTTCAAAATCGTATTCAAAATCGTATAAGCCACACCCCTTTTCTGTCGGAAAACCCTCCCCCTCACCCTCATACTAGATTTCAGGTACATTTCAACTTAAGGAGAGCATCAAATGACATTTAAAATTGTATGAGCCAAACAACTGTTCCACAACCCTAACCCTAACCCTAACCCTAACCCTAACCCTAACCCTACTTCCTGGTACATTTCAACTTAAGGAGAGAACAAAAATGTGTTCAAAATCGTATTCAAAATCGTATAAGCCACACCCCTTTTCTGTCGGAAAACCCTCCCCCTCACCCTCATACTAGATTCCAGGTACATTTCAACTTAAGGAGAGCATCAAATGACATTTAAAATTGTATGAGCCACACAACTGTTCTACAACCCAAACACAAACCCAAACCCTAACTTCCTGGTACATTTCAACTTAAGGAGAGAACAAAAATGTGTTTAAAATTGTATTCAAAATCTTATAAGCCACACCCCTTTTCTGTCGGAAAACCCTCCCCCTCACCCTCATACTAGTTTCCAGGTACATTTCAACTTAAGGAGAGCATCAAATGACATTTAAAATTGTATGAGCCACACAACTGTTCTACAACCCAAACACAAACCCAAACCCTAACTACCTGGTACATTTCAACTTAAGGAGAGAACAAAAATGTGTTTAAAATTGTATTCAAAATCATATAAGCCACACCCCTTTTTTGTCGGAAAACCCTCACCCTCACCCTCATACTAGTTTCCAGGTACATTTCAACTTAAGGAGAGCATCAAATGACATTTAAAATTGTATGAGCCACACCCTAACCCTAACCCTAACCCTAACCCTAACCCTAACCCTAACCCTAACCCTAACCCTAACCCTAACCCTGACTTCCTGGTACATTTCAACTTAAGGAGAGAACAAAAATGTGTTTAAAATTGTATTCAAAATCGTATAAGCCACACCCCTTTTGTTTCGGAAAACCCTCCCCCTCACCCTCATACTAGTTTCCAGATAATTTTCAACTTAAGGAGAGCATCAAATGACATTTAAAATTGTATGAGCCACACAACTGTTCCACAACCCTAACCCTAACCCTAACCCTAACCCTAACCCTAACCCTAACCCTAACCCTAACCCTAACCCTAACCCTAACCCTAACCCTGACTTCCTGGTACATTTCAACTTAAGGAGAGAACAAAAATGTGTTTAAAATTGTATTCAAAATCGTATAAGCCACACCCCTTTTGTTTCGGAAAACCCTCCCCCTCACCCTCATACTAGTTTCCAGGTAATTTTCAACTTAAGGAGAGCATCAAATGACATTTAAAATTGTATGAGCCACACAACTGTTCCACAACCCTAACCCTAACCCTAACCCTAACCCTAACCCTAAAACCCTAACCCTAACCCTAACCCTAACCCTAACCCTAACCCTAACCCTAACCCTAACCCTAACCCTAACCCTAACCCTAACTTCCTGGTACATTTCAACTTAAGGAGAGAACAAAAATGTGTTTTAAATTGTATTCAAAATCGTATAAGCCACACCCCTTTTGTTTCAGAAAACCCTCCCCCTCACCCTCATACTAGTTTCCAGGTACATTTCAACTTAAGGAGAGCATCAAATGACATTTAAAATTGTATGAGCCAAACAACTGTTCCACAACCCTAACCCTAACCCTAACCCTAACCCTAACCCTAACCCTAACCCTAACCCTAACCCTAACCCTAACCCTAACCCTAACCCTAACCCTAACCCTAACCCTAACCCTAACCCTAACCCTAACCCTAACCCTAACCCTAACTTCCTGGTACATTTCAACTTAAGGAGAGAACAAAAATGTGTTCAAAATCGTATTAAAATCGTATAAGCCACACCCCTTTTCTGTCGGAAAACCCTCCCCCTCACCCTCATACTAGATTCCAGGTACATTTCAACTTAAGGAGAGCATCAAATGACATTTAAAATGGTATGAGCCACACAACTGTTCTACAACCCAAACACAAACCCAAACCCTAACTTCCTGGTACATTTCAACTTAAGGAGAGAACAAAAATGTGTTTAAAATTGTATTCAAAATCGTATAAGCCACACCCCTTTTCTGTCGGAAAACCCTCCCCCTCACCCTCATACTAGTTTCCAGGTACATTTCAACTTAAGGAGAGCATCAAATGACATTTAAAATTGTATGAGCCACACAACTGTTCTACAACCCAAACACAAACCCAAACCCTAACTACCTGGTACATTTCAACTTAAGGAGAGAACAAAAATGTGTTTAAAATTGTATTCAAAATCATATAAGCCACACCCCTTTTTTGTCGGAAAACCCTCACCCTCATACTAGTTTCCAGGTACATTTCAACTTAAGGAGAGCATCAAATGACATTTAAAATTGTATGAGCCACACAACCCTAACCCTAACCCTAACCCTAACCCTAACCCTAACCCTAACCCTAACCCTAACCCTAACCCTAACCCTGACTTCCTGGTACATTTCAACTTAAGGAGAGAACAAAAATGTGTTTAAAATTGTATTCAAAATCGTATAAGCCACACCCCTTTTGTTTCGGAAAACCCTCCCCCTCACCCTCATACTAGTTTCCAGGTAATTTTCAACTTAAGGAGAGCATCAAATGACATTTAAAATTGTATGAGCCACACAACTGTTCCACAACCCTAACCCTAACCCTAACCCTAACCCTAACCCTAACCCTAACCCTAACCCTAACCCTAACCCTAACCCTAACCCTAACCCTAACCCTAACCCTAACCCTAACCCTAACCCTAACCCTAACCCTAACCCTAACTTCCTGGTACATTTCAACTTAAGGAGAGAACAAAAATGTGTTTTAAATTGTATTCAAAATCGTATAAGCCACACCCCTTTTGTTTCAGAAAACCCTCCCCCTCACCCTCATACTAGTTTCCAGGTACATTTCAACTTAAGGAGAGCATCAAATGACATTTAAAATTGTATGAGCCAAACAACTGTTCCACAACCCTAACCCTAACCCTAACCCTAACCCTAACCCTAACCCTAACCCTAACCCTAACCCTAACCCTAACCCTAACCCTAACCCTAACCCTAACCCTAACCCTAACCCTAACCCTAACCCTAACCCTAACCCTAACCCTAACCCTAACTTCCTGGTACATTTCAACTTAAGGAGAGAACAAAAATGTGTTCAAAATCGTATTCAAAATCGTATAAGCCACACCCCTTTTCTGTCGGAAAACCCTCACCCTCACCCTCATACTAGATTCCAGGTACATTTCAACTTAAGGAGAGCATCAAATGACATTTAAAATGGTATGAGCCACACAACTGTTCTACAACCCAAACACAAACCCAAACCCTAACTTCCTGGTACATTTCAACTTAAGGAGAGAACAAAAATGTGTTTAAAATTGTATTCAAAATCGTATAAGCCACACCCCTTTTCTGTCGGAAAACCCTCCCCCTCACCCTCATACTAGTTTCCAGGTACATTTCAACTTAAGGAGAGCATCAAATGACATTTAAAATTGTATGAGCCACACAACTGTTCTACAACCCAAACACAAACCCAAACCCTAACTACCTGGTACATTTCAACTTAAGGAGAGAACAAAAATGTGTTTAAAATTGTATTCAAAATCATATAAGCCACACCCCTTTTTTGTCGGAAAATCCTCACCCTCATACTAGTTTCCAGGTACATTTCAACTTAAGGAGAGCATCAAATGACATTTAAAATTGTATGAGCCACACAACCCTAACCCTAACCCTAACCCTAACCCTAACCCTAACCCTAACCCTAACCCTAACCCTAACCCTAACCCTAACCCTAACCCTAACCCTAACCCTAACCCTAACCCTAACCCTAACCCTGACTTCCTGGTACATTTCAACTTAAGGAGAGAACAAAAATGTGTTTAAAATTGTATTCAAAATCATATAAGCCACACCCCTTTTTTGTCGGAAAATCCTCACCCTCATACTAGTTTCCAGGTACATTTCAACTTAAGGAGAGCATCAAATGACATTTAAAATTGTATGAGCCACACAACCCTAACCCTAACCCTAACCCTAACCCTAACCCTAACCCTAACCCTAACCCTAACCCTAACCCTAACCCTAACCCTAACCCTAACCCTAACCCTAACCCTAACCCTAACCCTAACCCTAACCCTGACTTCCTGGTACATTTCAACTTAAGGAGAGAACAAAAATGTGTTTAAAATTGTATTCAAAATCGTATAAGCCACACCCCTTTTGTTTCGGAAAACCCTCCCCCTCACCCTCATACTAGTTTCCAGGTAATTTTCAACTTAAGGAGAGCATCAAATGACATTTAAAATTGTATGAGCCACACAACTGTTCCACAACCCTAACCCTAACCCTAACCCTAACCCTAACCCTAACCCTAACCCTAACCCTAACCCTAACCCTAACCCTAACCCTAACCCTAACCCTAACCCTAACCCTAACCCTAACCCTAACCCTAACCCTAACCCTAACCCTAACCCTAACCCTGACTTCCTGGTACATTTCAACTTAAGGAGAGAACAAAAATGTGTTTAAAATTGTATTCAAAATCGTATAAGCCACACCCCTTTTGTTTCGGAAAACCCTCCCCCTCACCCTCATACTAGTTTCCAGGTAATTTTCAACTTAAGGAGAGCATCAAATGACATTTAAAATTGTATGAGCCACACAACTGTTCCACAACCCTAACCCTAACCCTAACCCTAACCCTAACCCTAACCCTAACCCTAACCCTAACCCTAACCCTAATCCTAACCCTAACCCTAACCCTAACCCTAACCCTAACCCTAACTTCCTGGTACATTTCAACTTAAGGAGAGAACAAAAATGTGTTTTAAATTGTATTCAAAATCGTATAAGCCACACCCCTTTTGTTTCAGAAAACCCTCCCCCTCACCCTCATACTAGTTTCCAGGTACATTTCAACTTAAGGAGAGCATCAAATGACATTTAAAATTGTATGAGCCAAACAACTGTTCCACAACCCTAACCCTAACCCTAACCCTAACCCTAACCCTAACCCTAACCCTAACCCTAACCCTAACCCTAACCCTAACCCTAACCCTAACCCTAACCCTAACCCTAACCCTAACCCTAACCCTAACCCTAACCCTAACCCTAACTTCCTGGTACATTTCAACTTAAGGAGAGAACAAAAATGTGTTCAAAATCGTATTAAAATCGTATAAGCCACACCCCTTTTCTGTCGGAAAACCCTCCCCCTCACCCTCATACTAGATTCCAGGTACATTTCAACTTAAGGAGAGCATCAAATGACATTTAAAATGGTATGAGCCACACAACTGTTCTACAACCCAAACACAAACCCAAACCCTAACTTCCTGGTACATTTCAACTTAAGGAGAGAACAAAAATGTGTTTAAAATTGTATTCAAAATCGTATAAGCCACACCCCTTTTCTGTCGGAAAACCCTCCCCCTCACCCTCATACTAGTTTCCAGGTACATTTCAACTTAAGGAGAGCATCAAATGACATTTAAAATTGTATGAGCCACACAACTGTTCTACAACCCAAACACAAACCCAAACCCTAACTACCTGGTACATTTCAACTTAAGGAGAGAACAAAAATGTGTTTAAAATTGTATTCAAAATCATATAAGCCACACCCCTTTTTTGTCGGAAAACCCTCACCCTCATACTAGTTTTCAGGTACATTTCAACTTAAGGAGAGCATCAAATGACATTTAAAATTGTATGAGCCACACAACCCTAACCCTAACCCTAACCCTAACCCTAACCCTAACCCTAACCCTAACCCTAACCCTAACCCTAACCCTAACCCTGACTTCCTGGTACATTTCAACTTAAGGAGAGAACAAAAATGTGTTTAAAATTGTATTCAAAATCGTATAAGCCACACCCCTTTTGTTTCGGAAAACCCTCCCCCTCACCCTCATACTAGTTTCCAGGTAATTTTCAACTTAAGGAGAGCATCAAATGACATTTAAAATTGTATGAGCCACACAACTGTTCCACAACCCTAACCCTAACCCTAACCCTAACCCTAACCCTAACCCTAACCCTAACCCTAACCCTAACCCTAACCCTAACCCTAACCCTAACCCTAACCCTAACCCTAACCCTAACTTCCTGGTACATTTCAACTTAAGGAGAGAACAAAAATGTGTTTTAAATTGTATTCAAAATCGTATAAGCCACACCCCTTTTGTTTCAGAAAACCCTCCCCCTCACCCTCATACTAGTTTCCAGGTACATTTCAACTTAAGGAGAGCATCAAATGACATTTAAAATTGTATGAGCCAAACAACTGTTCCACAACCCTAACCCTAACCCTAACCCTAACCCTAACCCTAACCCTAACCCTAACCCTAACCCTAACCCTAACCCTAACCCTAACCCTAACCCTAACCCTAACCCTAACCCTAACCCTAACCCTAACCCTAACCCTAACCCTAACCCTAACCCTAACTTCCTGGTACATTTCAACTTAAGGAGAGAACAAAAATGTGTTCAAAATCGTATTCAAAATCGTATAAGCCACACCCCTTTTCTGTCGGAAAACCCTCCCCCTCACCCTCATACTAGATTCCAGGTACATTTCAACTTAAGGAGAGCATCAAATGACATTTAAAATGGTATGAGCCACACAACTGTTCTACAACCCAAACACAAACCCAAACCCTAACTTCCTGGTACATTTCAACTTAAGGAGAGAACAAAAATGTGTTTAAAATTGTATTCAAAATCGTATAAGCCACACCCCTTTTCTGTCGGAAAACCCTCCCCCTCACCCTCATACTAGTTTCCAGGTACATTTCAACTTAAGGAGAGCATCAAATGACATTTAAAATTGTATGAGCCACACAACTGTTCTACAACCCAAACACAAACCCAAACCCTAACTACCTGGTACATTTCAACTTAAGGAGAGAACAAAAATGTGTTTAAAATCGTATTCAAAATCATATAAGCCACACCCCTTTTTTGTCGGAAAATCCTCACCCTCATACTAGTTTCCAGGTACATTTCAACTTAAGGAGAGCATCAGATGACATTTAAAATTGTATGAGCCACACAACCCTAACCCTAACCCTAACCCTAACCCTAACCCTAACCCTAACCCTAACCCTAACCCTAACCCTAACCCTAACCCTAACCCTAACCCTAACCCTAACCCTAACCCTAACCCTAACCCTAACCCTAACCCTAACCCTAACCCTAACCCTAACTTCCTGGTACATTTCAACTTAAGGAGAGAACAAAAATGTGTTCAAAATCGTATTCAAAATCGTATAAGCCACACCCCTTTTCTGTCGGAAAACCCTCCCCCTCACCCTCATACTAGATTCCAGGTACATTTCAACTTAAGGAGAGCATCAAATGACATTTAAAATTGTATGAGCCACACAACTGTTCTACAACCCAAACACAAACCCAAACCCTAACTTCCTGGTACATTTCAACTTAAGGAGAGAACAAAAATGTGTTTAAAATTGTATTCAAAATCGTATAAGCCACACCCCTTTTCTGTCGGAAAACCCTCCCCCTCACCCTCATACTAGTTTCCAGGTACATTTCAACTTAAGGAGAGCATCAAATGACATTTAAAATTGTATGAGCCACACAACTGTTCTACAACCCAAACACAAACCCAAACCCTAACTACCTGGTACATTTCAACTTAAGGAGAGAACAAAAATGTGTTTAAAATTGTATTCAAAATCATATAAGCCACACCCCTTTTTTGTCGGAAAACCCTCCCCCTCACCCTCATACTAGTTTCCAGGTACATTTCAACTTAAGGAGAGCATCAAATGACATTTAAAATTGTATGAGCCACACAACCCTAACCCTAACCCTAACCCTAACCCTAACCCTAACCCTGACTTCCTGGTACATTTCAACTTAAGGAGAGAACAAAAATGTGTTTAAAATTGTATTCAAAATCGTATAAGCCACATCCCTTTTGTTTTGGAAAACCTTCCCCCTCACCCTCATACTAGTTTCCAGGTAATTTTCAACTTAAGGAGAGCATCAAATGACATTTAAAATTGTATGAGCCACACAACTGTTCCACAACCCTAACCCTAACCCTAACCCTAACCCTAACCCTAACCCTAACCCTAACCCTAACCCTAACCCTAACCCTAACCCTAACCCTAACCCTAACCCTAACCCTAACCCTAACCCTAACTTCCTGGTACATTTCAACTTAAGGAGAGAACAAAAATGTGTTCAAAATTGTATTCAAAATCGTATAAGCCACACCCCTTTTCTGTCGGAAAACCCTCCCCCTCACCCTCATACTAGTTTCCAGGTACATTTGAACTTAAGGAGAGCATCAAATGACATTTAAAATTGTATGAGCCACACAACTGTTTAACCCTAACCCTAACCCTAACCCTAACCCTAACCCTGACTTCCTGGTACATTTCAACTTAAGGAGAGAACAAAAATGTGTTTAAAATTGTATTCAAAATTGTATAAGCCACACCCCTTTTGTTTTGGAAAACCTTCCCCCTCACCCTCATACTAGTTTCCAGGTAATTTTCAACTTAAGGAGAGCATCAAATGACATTTAAAATTGTATGAGCCACACAACTGTTCCACAACCCTAACCCTAACCCTAACCCTAACCCTAACCCTAACCCTAACCCTAACCCTAACCCTAACCCTAACCCTAACCCTAACCCTAACCCTAACTTCCTGGTACATTTCAACTTAAGGAGAGAACAAAAATGTGTTCAAAATTGTATTCAAAATCGTATAAGCCACACCCCTTTTCTGTCGGAAAACCCTCCCCCTCACCCTCATACTAGTTTCCAGGTACATTTGAACTTAAGGAGAGCATCAAATGACATTTAAAATTGTATGAGCCACACAACTGTTTAACCCTAACCCTAACCCTAACCCTAACCCTAACCCTAACCCTAACCCTAACCCTAACCCTAAAACTTCCTGGTACATTTCAACTTAAGGAGAGAACAAAAATGTGTTTTAAATTGTATTCAAAATCGTATAATTCACACCCCTTTTGTTTCAGAAAACCCTCCCCCTCACCCTCATACTAGTTTCCAGGTACATTTCAACTTAAGGAGAGCATCAAATGACATTTAAAATTGTATGAGACAAACAACTGTTCCACAACCCTAACCCTAACCCTAACCCTAACCCTAACCCTAACCCTAACCCTAACCCTAACCCTAACCCTAACCCTAACCCTAACCCTAACCCTAACCCTAACCCTAATCCTAACCCTAACCCTAACCCTAACCCTAACTTCCTGGTACATTTCAACTTAAGGAGAGAACAAAAATGTGTTCAAAATCGTATTCAAAATCGTATAAGCCACACCCCTTTTCTGTCGGAAAACCCTCCCCCTCACCCTCATACTAGTTTCCAGGTACATTTCAACTTAAGGAGAGCATCAAATGACATTTAAAATTGTATGAGCCACACAACTGTTCTACAACCCAAACACAAACCCAAACCCTAACTACCTGGTACATTTCAACTTAAGGAGAGAACAAAAATGTGTTTAAAATTGTATTCAAAATCATATAAGCCACACCCCTTTTTTGTCGGAAAACCCTCCCCCTCACCCTCATACTAGTTTCCAGGTACATTTCAACTTAAGGAGAGCATCAAATGACATTTAAAATTGTATGAGCCACACAACCCTAACCCTAACTCTAACCCTAACCCTAACCCTAACCCTAACCCTAACCCTAACCCTAACCCTAACCCTAACCCTAACCCTAACCCTAACCCTAACCCTAACTTCCTGGTACATTTCAACTTAAGGAGAGAACAAAAATGTGTTTTAAATTGTATTCAAAATCGTATAATTCACACCCCTTTTGTTTCAGAAAACCCTCCCCCTCACCCTCATACTAGTTTCCAGGTACATTTCAACTTAAGGAGAGCATCAAATGACATTTAAAATTGTATGAGACAAACAACTGTTCCACAACCCTAACCCTAACCCTAACCCTAACCCTAACCCTAACCCTAACCCTAACCCTAACCCTAACCCTAACCCTAACCCTAACCCTAACCCTAACCCTAACCCTAACCCTAACCCTAACCCTAACCCTAACTTCCTGGTACATTTCAACTTAAGGAGAGAACAAAAATGTGTTCAAAATCGTATTCAAAATCGTATAAGCCACACCCCTTTTCTGTCGGAAAACCCTCCCCCTCACCCTCATACTAGTTTCCAGGTACATTTCAACTTAAGGAGAGCATCAAATGACATTTAAAATTGTATGAGCCACACAACTGTTCTACAACCCAAACACAAACCCAAACCCTAACTACCTGGTACATTTCAACTTAAGGAGAGAACAAAAATGTGTTTAAAATTGTATTCAAAATCATATAAGCCACACCCCTTTTTTGTCGGAAAACCCTCCCCCTCACCCTCATACTAGTTTCCAGGTACATTTCAACTTAAGGAGAGCATCAAATGACATTTAAAATTGTATGAGCCACACAACCCTAACCCTAACCCTAACCCTAACCCTAACCCTAACCCTAACCCTAACCCTAACCCTAACCCTAACCCTAACCCTAACCCTAACCCTAACCCTAACCCTAACCCTAACCCTGACTTCCTGGTACATTTCAACTTAAGGAGAGAACAAAAATGTGTTTAAAATTGTATTCAAAATCATATAAGCCACACCCCTTTTTTGTCGGAAAACCCTCCCCCTCACCCTCATACTAGTTTCCAGGTACATTTCAACTTAAGGAGAGCATCAAATGACATTTAAAATTGTATGAGCCACACAACCCTAACCCTAACCCTAACCCTGACTTCCTGGTACATTTCAACTTAAGGAGAGAACAAAAATGTGTTTAAAATTGTATTCAAAATCGTATAAGCCACATCCCTTTTGTTTTGGAAAACCTTCCCCCTCACCCTCATACTAGTTTCCAGGTAATTTTCAACTTAAGGAGAGCATCAAATGACATTTAAAATTGTATGAGCCACACAACTGTTCCACAACCCTAACCCTAACCCTAACCCTAACCCTAACCCTAACCCTAACCCTAACCCTAACCCTAACCCTAACCCTAACCCTAACCCTAACCCTAACCCTAACCCTAACCCTAACCCTAACCCTAACCCTAACCCTAACCCTAACCCTAACCCTAACTTCCTGGTACATTTCAACTTAAGGAGAGAACAAAAATGTGTTCAAAATTGTATTCAAAATCGTATAAGCCACACCCCTTTTCTGTCGGAAAACCCTCCCCCTCACCCTCATACTAGTTTCCAGGTACATTTGAACTTAAGGAGAGCATCAAATGACATTTAAAATTGTATGAGCCACACAACCCTAACCCTAACCCTAACCCTAACCCTAACCCTAACCCTGACTTCCTGGTACATTTCAACTTAAGGAGAGAACAAAAATGTGTTTAAAATTGTATTCAAAATCATATAAGCCACACCCCTTTTTTGTCGGAAAACCCTCCCCCTCACCCTCATACTAGTTTCCAGGTACATTTCAACTTAAGGAGAGCATCAAATGACATTTAAAATTGTATGAGCCACACAACCCTAACCCTAACCCTAACCCTAACCCTAACCCTAACCCTGACTTCCTGGTACATTTCAACTTAAGGAGAGAACAAAAATGTGTTTAAAATTGTATTCAAAATCGTATAAGCCACATCCCTTTTGTTTTGGAAAACCTTCCCCCTCACCCTCATACTAGTTTCCAGGTAATTTTCAACTTAAGGAGAGCATCAAATGACATTTAAAATTGTATGAGCCACACAACTGTTCCACAACCCTAACCCTAACCCTAACCCTAACCCTAACCCTAACCCTAACCCTAACCCTAACCCTAACCCTAACCCTAACCCTAACCCTAACCCTAACTTCCTGGTACATTTCAACTTAAGGAGAGAACAAAAATGTGTTCAAAATTGTATTCAAAATCGTATAAGCCACACCCCTTTTCTGTCGGAAAACCCTCCCCCTCACCCTCATACTAGTTTCCAGGTACATTTGAACTTAAGGAGAGCATCAAATGACATTTAAAATTGTATGAGCCACACAACTGTTTAACCCTAACCCTAACCCTAACCCTAACCCTAACCCTAACCCTAACCCTAACCCTAACCCTAACCCTAACCCTAACCCTAACTTCCTGGTACATTTCAACTTAAGGAGAGAACAAAAATGTGTTTTAAATTGTATTCAAAATCGTATAATTCACAC
Source organism: Hyla sarda (assembly GCF_029499605.1). NCBI lineage: Eukaryota > Metazoa > Chordata > Amphibia > Anura > Hylidae > Hyla > Hyla sarda. Next base: position 62,066,091 of record NC_079193.1, on the reverse strand, counting down.
CCCTTTTGTTTCAGAAAACCCTCCCCCTCACCCTCATACTAGTTTCCAGGTACATTTCAACTTAAGGAGAGCATCAAATGACATTTAAAATTGTATGAGACAAACAACTGTTCCACAACCCTAACCCTAACCCTAACCCTAACCCTAACCCTAACCCTAACTTCCTGGTACATTTCAACTTAAGGAGAGAACAAAAATGTGTTCAAAATCGTATTCAAAATCGTATAAGCCACACCCCTTTTCTGTCGGAAAACCCTCCCCCTCACCCTCATACTAGTTTCCAGGTACATTTCAACTTAAGGAGAGCATCAAATGACATTTAAAATTGTATGAGCCACACAACTGTTCTACAACCCAAACACAAACCCAAACCCTAACTACCTGGTACATTTCAACTTAAGGAGAGAACAAAAATGTGTTTAAAATTGTATTCAAAATCATATAAGCCACACCCCTTTTTTGTCGGAAAACCCTCCCCCTCACCCTCATACTAGTTTCCAGGTACATTTCAACTTAAGGAGAGCATCAAATGACATTTAAAATTGTATGAGCCACACAACCCTAACCCTAACCCTAACCCTAACCCTAACCCTAACCCTAACCCTAACCCTAACCCTAACCCTAACCCTAACCCTGACTTCCTGGTACATTTCAACTTAAGGAGAGAACAAAAATGTGTTTAAAATTGTATTCAAAATCATATAAGCCACACCCCTTTTTTGTCGGAAAACCCTCCCCCTCACCCTCATACTAGTTTCCAGGTACATTTCAACTTAAGGAGAGCATCAAATGACATTTAAAATTGTATGAGCCACACAACCCTAACCCTAACCCTAACCCTAACCCTAACCCTAACCCTAACCCTAACCCTAACCCTAACCCTAACCCTAACCCTAACCCTAACCCTAACCCTAACCCTAACCCTAACCCTAACCCTAACCCTAACTTCCTGGTACATGTCAACTTAAGGAGAGAACAAAAATGTGTTCAAAATCGTATTCAAAATCGTATAAGCCACACCCCTTTTCTGTCGGAAAACCCTCCCCCTCACCCTCATACTAGTTTCCAGGTACATTTCAACTTAAGGAGAGCATCAAATGACATTTAAAATTGTATGAGCCACACAACTGTTCTACAACCCAAACACAAACCCAAACCCTAACTACCTGGTACATTTCAACTTAAGGAGAGAACAAAAATGTGTTTAAAATTGTATTCAAAATCATATAAGCCACACCCCTTTTTTGTCGGAAAACCCTCCCCCTCACCCTCATACTAGTTTCCAGGTACATTTCAACTTAAGGAGAGCATCAAATGACATTTAAAATTGTATGAGCCACACAACCCTAACCCTAACCCTAACCCTAACCCTAACCCTAACCCTAACCCTAACCCTAACCCTAACCCTAACCCTAACCCTAACCCTAACCCTAACCCTAACCCTAACCCTAACCCTAACCCTAACCCTAACCCTGACTTCCTGGTACATTTCAACTTAAGGAGAGAACAAAAATGTGTTTAAAATTGTATTCAAAATCATATAAGCCACACCCCTTTTTTGTCGGAAAACCCTCCCCCTCACCCTCATACTAGTTTCCAGGTACATTTCAACTTAAGGAGAGCATCAAATGACATTTAAAATTGTATGAGCCACACAACCCTAACCCTAACCCTAACCCTAACCCTGACTTCCTGGTACATTTCAACTTAAGGAGAGAACAAAAATGTGTTTAAAATTGTATTCAAAATCGTATAAGCCACATCCCTTTTGTTTTGGAAAACCTTCCCCCTCACCCTCATACTAGTTTCCAGGTAATTTTCAACTTAAGGAGAGCATCAAATGACATTTAAAATTGTATGAGCCACACAACTGTTCCACAACCCTAACCCTAACCCTAACCCTAACCCTAACCCTAACCCTAACCCTAACCCTAACCCTAACCCTAACCCTAACCCTAACCCTAACCCTAACCCTAACCCTAACCCTAACCCTAACCCTAACTTCCTGGTACATTTCAACTTAAGGAGAGAACAAAAATGTGTTCAAAATTGTATTCAAAATCGTATAAGCCACACCCCTTTTCTGTCGGAAAACCCTCCCCCTCACCCTCATACTAGTTTCCAGGTACATTTGAACTTAAGGAGAGCATCAAATGACATTTAAAATTGTATGAGCCACACAACCCTAACCCTAACCCTAACCCTAACCCTAACCCTAACCCTAACCCTAACCCTAACCCTAACCCTAACCCTAACCCTGACTTCCTGGTACATTTCAACTTAAGGAGAGAACAAAAATGTGTTTAAAATTGTATTCAAAATCATATAAGCCACACCCCTTTTTTGTCGGAAAACCCTCCCCCTCACCCTCATACTAGTTTCCAGGTACATTTCAACTTAAGGAGAGCATCAAATGACATTTAAAATTGTATGAGCCACACAACCCTAACCCTAACCCTAACCCTAACCCTAACCCTAACCCTGACTTCCTGGTACATTTCAACTTAAGGAGAGAACAAAAATGTGTTTAAAATTGTATTCAAAATCGTATAAGCCACATCCCTTTTGTTTTGGAAAACCTTCCCCCTCACCCTCATACTAGTTTCCAGGTAATTTTCAACTTAAGGAGAGCATCAAATGACATTTAAAATTGTATGAGCCACACAACTGTTCCACAACCCTAACCCTAACCCTAACCCTAACCCTAACCCTAACCCTAACCCTAACCCTAACCCTAACCCTAACCCTAACCCTAACCCTAACCCTAACCCTAACCCTAACCCTAACCCTAACCCTAACTTCCTGGTACATTTCAACTTAAGGAGAGAACAAAAATGTGTTCAAAATTGTATTCAAAATCGTATAAGCCACACCCCTTTTCTGTCGGAAAACCCTCCCCCTCACCCTCATACTAGTTTCCAGGTACATTTGAACTTAAGGAGAGCATCAAATGACATTTAAAATTGTATGAGCCACACAACTGTTTAACCCTAACCCTAACCCTAACCCTAACCCTAACCCTAACCCTAACCCTAACCCTAACCCTAACCCTAAAACTTCCTGGTACATTTCAACTTAAGGAGAGAACAAAAATGTGTTTTAAATTGTATTCAAAATCGTATAATTCACACCCCTTTTGTTTCAGAAAACCCTCCCCCTCACCCTCATACTAGTTTCCAGGTACATTTCAACTTAAGGAGAGCATCAAATGACATTTAAAATTGTATGAGACAAACAACTGTTCCACAACCCTAACCCTAACCCTAACCCTAACCCTAACCCTAACCCTAACCCTAACCCTAACCCTAACCCTAACCCTAACCCTAACCCTAACCCTAACCCTAACCCTAACCCTAACCCTAACCCTAATCCTAACCCTAACCCTAACCCTAACCCTAACTTCCTGGTACATTTCAACTTAAGGAGAGAACAAAAATGTGTTCAAAATCGTATTCAAAATCGTATAAGCCACACCCCTTTTCTGTCGGAAAACCCTCCCCCTCACCCTCATACTAGTTTCCAGGTACATTTCAACTTAAGGAGAGCATCAAATGACATTTAAAATTGTATGAGCCACACAACTGTTCTACAACCCAAACACAAACCCAAACCCTAACTACCTGGTACATTTCAACTTAAGGAGAGAACAAAAATGTGTTTAAAATTGTATTCAAAATCATATAAGCCACACCCCTTTTTTGTCGGAAAACCCTCCCCCTCACCCTCATACTAGTTTCCAGGTACATTTCAACTTAAGGAGAGCATCAAATGACATTTAAAATTGTATGAGCCACACAACCCTAACCCTAACTCTAACCCTAACCCTAACCCTAACCCTAACCCTAACCCTAACCCTAACCCTAACCCTAACCCTAACCCTAACCCTAACCCTAACCCTAACCCTAACCCTAACCCTAACCCTAACCCTAACTTCCTGGTACATTTCAACTTAAGGAGAGAACAAAAATGTGTTTTAAATTGTATTCAAAATCGTATAATTCACACCCCTTTTGTTTCAGAAAACCCTCCCCCTCACCCTCATACTAGTTTCCAGGTACATTTCAACTTAAGGAGAGCATCAAATGACATTTAAAATTGTATGAGACAAACAACTGTTCCACAACCCTAACCCTAACCCTAACCCTAACCCTAACCCTAACCCTAACCCTAACCCTAACCCTAACCCTAACCCTAACCCTAACCCTAACCCTAACCCTAACCCTAACCCTAACCCTAACCCTAACCCTAACTTCCTGGTACATTTCAACTTAAGGAGAGAACAAAAATGTGTTCAAAATCGTATTCAAAATCGTATAAGCCACACCCCTTTTCTGTCGGAAAACCCTCCCCCTCACCCTCATACTAGTTTCCAGGTACATTTCAACTTAAGGAGAGCATCAAATGACATTTAAAATTGTATGAGCCACACAACTGTTCTACAACCCAAACACAAACCCAAACCCTAACTACCTGGTACATTTCAACTTAAGGAGAGAACAAAAATGTGTTTAAAATTGTATTCAAAATCATATAAGCCACACCCCTTTTTTGTCGGAAAACCCTCCCCCTCACCCTCATACTAGTTTCCAGGTACATTTCAACTTAAGGAGAGCATCAAATGACATTTAAAATTGTATGAGCCACACAACCCTAACCCTAACCCTAACCCTAACCCTAACCCTAACCCTAACCCTAACCCTAACCCTAACCCTAACCCTAACCCTAACCCTAACCCTAACCCTAACCCTAACCCTAACCCTAACCCTAACCCTGACTTCCTGGTACATTTCAACTTAAGGAGAGAACAAAAATGTGTTTAAAATTGTATTCAAAATCATATAAGCCACACCCCTTTTTTGTCGGAAAACCCTCCCCCTCACCCTCATACTAGTTTCCAGGTACATTTCAACTTAAGGAGAGCATCAAATGACATTTAAAATTGTATGAGCCACACAACCCTAACCCTAACCCTAACCCTGACTTCCTGGTACATTTCAACTTAAGGAGAGAACAAAAATGTGTTTAAAATTGTATTCAAAATCGTATAAGCCACATCCCTTTTGTTTTGGAAAACCTTCCCCCTCACCCTCATACTAGTTTCCAGGTAATTTTCAACTTAAGGAGAGCATCAAATGACATTTAAAATTGTATGAGCCACACAACTGTTCCACAACCCTAACCCTAACCCTAACCCTAACCCTAACCCTAACCCTAACCCTAACCCTAACCCTAACCCTAACCCTAACCCTAACCCTAACCCTAACCCTAACCCTAACCCTAACCCTAACCCTAACCCTAACTTCCTGGTACATTTCAACTTAAGGAGAGAACAAAAATGTGTTCAAAATTGTATTCAAAATCGTATAAGCCACACCCCTTTTCTGTCGGAAAACCCTCCCCCTCACCCTCATACTAGTTTCCAGGTACATTTGAACTTAAGGAGAGCATCAAATGACATTTAAAATTGTATGAGCCACACAACCCTAACCCTAACCCTAACCCTAACCCTAACCCTAACCCTAACCCTGACTTCCTGGTACATTTCAACTTAAGGAGAGAACAAAAATGTGTTTAAAATTGTATTCAAAATCATATAAGCCACACCCCTTTTTTGTCGGAAAACCCTCCCCCTCACCCTCATACTAGTTTCCAGGTACATTTCAACTTAAGGAGAGCATCAAATGACATTTAAAATTGTATGAGCCACACAACCCTAACCCTAACCCTAACCCTAACCCTAACCCTAACCCTGACTTCCTGGTACATTTCAACTTAAGGAGAGAACAAAAATGTGTTTAAAATTGTATTCAAAATCGTATAAGCCACATCCCTTTTGTTTTGGAAAACCTTCCCCCTCACCCTCATACTAGTTTCCAGGTAATTTTCAACTTAAGGAGAGCATCAAATGACATTTAAAATTGTATGAGCCACACAACTGTTCCACAACCCTAACCCTAACCCTAACCCTAACCCTAACCCTAACCCTAACCCTAACCCTAACCCTAACCCTAACCCTAACCCTAACCCTAACCCTAACCCTAACCCTAACCCTAACCCTAACCCTAACTTCCTGGTACATTTCAACTTAAGGAGAGAACAAAAATGTGTTCAAAATTGTATTCAAAATCGTATAAGCCACACCCCTTTTCTGTCGGAAAACCCTCCCCCTCACCCTCATACTAGTTTCCAGGTACATTTGAACTTAAGGAGAGCATCAAATGACATTTAAAATTGTATGAGCCACACAACTGTTTAACCCTAACCCTAACCCTAACCCTAACCCTAACCCTAACCCTAACCCTAACCCTAACCCTAACCCTAACCCTAACCCTAACTTCCTGGTACATTTCAACTTAAGGAGAGAACAAAAATGTGTTTTAAATTGTATTCAAAATCGTACAATTCACACCCCTTTTGTTTCAGAAAACCCTCCCCCTCACCCTCATACTAGTTTCCAGGTACATTTCAACTTAAGGAGAGCATCAAATGACATTTAAAATTGTATGAGACAAACAACTGTTCCACAACCCTAACCCTAACCCTAACCCTAACCCTAACCCTAACCCTAACTTCCTGGTACATTTCAACTTAAGGAGAGAACAAAAATGTGTTCAAAATCGTATTCAAAATCGTATAAGCCACACCCCTTTTCTGTCGGAAAACCCTCCCCCTCACCCTCATACTAGTTTCCAGGTACATTTCAACTTAAGGAGAGCATCAAATGACATTTAAAATTGTATGAGCCACACAACTGTTCTACAACCCAAACACAAACCCAAACCCTAACTACCTGGTACATTTCAACTTAAGGAGAGAACAAAAATGTGTTTAAAATTGTATTCAAAATCATATAAGCCACACCCCTTTTTTGTCGGAAAACCCTCCCCCTCACCCTCATACTAGTTTCCAGGTACATTTCAACTTAAGGAGAGCATCAAATGACATTTAAAATTGTATGAGCCACACAACCCTAACCCTAACCCTAACCCTAACCCTAACCCTAACCCTAACCCTAACCCTAACCCTAACCCTAACCCTAACCCTGACTTCCTGGTACATTTCAACTTAAGGAGAGAACAAAAATGTGTTTAAAATTGTATTCAAAATCATATAAGCCACACCCCTTTTTTGTCGGAAAACCCTCCCCCTCACCCTCATACTAGTTTCCAGGTACATTTCAACTTAAGGAGAGCATCAAATGACATTTAAAATTGTATGAGCCACACAACCCTAACCCTAACCCTAACCCTAACCCTAACCCTAACCCTAACCCTAACCCTAACCCTAACCCTAACCCTAACCCTAACCCTAACCCTAACCCTAACCCTAACCCTAACCCTAACTTCCTGGTACATGTCAACTTAAGGAGAGAACAAAAATGTGTTCAAAATCGTATTCAAAATCGTATAAGCCACACCCCTTTTCTGTCGGAAAACCCTCCCCCTCACCCTCATACTAGTTTCCAGGTACATTTCAACTTAAGGAGAGCATCAAATGACATTTAAAATTGTATGAGCCACACAACTGTTCTACAACCCAAACACAAACCCAAACCCTAACTACCTGGTACATTTCAACTTAAGGAGAGAACAAAAATGTGTTTAAAATTGTATTCAAAATCATATAAGCCACACCCCTTTTTTGTCGGAAAACCCTCCCCCTCACCCTCATACTAGTTTCCAGGTACATTTCAACTTAAGGAGAGCATCAAATGACATTTAAAATTGTATGAGCCACACAACCCTAACCCTAACCCTAACCCTAACCCTAACCCTAACCCTAACCCTAACCCTAACCCTAACCCTAACCCTAACCCTAACCCTAACCCTAACCCTAACCCTAACCCTAACCCTAACCCTAACCCTGACTTCCTGGTACATTTCAACTTAAGGAGAGAACAAAAATGTGTTTAAAATTGTATTCAAAATCATATAAGCCACACCCCTTTTTTGTCGGAAAACCCTCCCCCTCACCCTCATACTAGTTTCCAGGTACATTTCAACTTAAGGAGAGCATCAAATGACATTTAAAATTGTATGAGCCACACAACCCTAACCCTAACCCTAACCCTAACCCTGACTTCCTGGTACATTTCAACTTAAGGAGAGAACAAAAATGTGTTTAAAATTGTATTCAAAATCGTATAAGCCACATCCCTTTTGTTTTGGAAAACCTTCCCCCTCACCCTCATACTAGTTTCCAGGTAATTTTCAACTTAAGGAGAGCATCAAATGACATTTAAAATTGTATGAGCCACACAACTGTTCCACAACCCTAACCCTAACCCTAACCCTAACCCTAACCCTAACCCTAACCCTAACCCTAACCCTAACCCTAACCCTAACCCTAACCCTAACCCTAACCCTAACCCTAACCCTAACCCTAACCCTAACCCTAACTTCCTGGTACATTTCAACTTAAGGAGAGAACAAAAATGTGTTCAAAATTGTATTCAAAATCGTATAAGCCACACCCCTTTTCTGTCGGAAAACCCTCCCCCTCACCCTCATACTAGTTTCCAGGTACATTTGAACTTAAGGAGAGCATCAAATGACATTTAAAATTGTATGAGCCACACAACCCTAACCCTAACCCTAACCCTAACCCTAACCCTAACCCTAACCCTAACCCTAACCCTAACCCTAACCCTAACCCTAACCCTAACCCTAACCCTAACCCTAACCCTAACCCTGACTTCCTGGTACATTTCAACTTAAGGAGAGAACAAAAATGTGTTTAAAATTGTATTCAAAATCATATAAGCCACACCCCTTTTTTGTCGGAAAACCCTCCCCCTCACCCTCATACTAGTTTCCAGGTACATTTCAACTTAAGGAGAGCATCAAATGACATTTAAAATTGTATGAGCCACACAACCCTAACCCTAACCCTAACCCTAACCCTAACCCTAACCCTGACTTCCTGGTACATTTCAACTTAAGGAGAGAACAAAAATGTGTTTAAAATTGTATTCAAAATCGTATAAGCCACATCCCTTTTGTTTTGGAAAACCTTCCCCCTCACCCTCATACTAGTTTCCAGGTAATTTTCAACTTAAGGAGAGCATCAAATGACATTTAAAATTGTATGAGCCACACAACTGTTCCACAACCCTAACCCTAACCCTAACCCTAACCCTAACCCTAACCCTAACCCTAACCCTAACCCTAACCCTAACCCTAACCCTAACCCTAACCCTAACCCTAACCCTAACCCTAACCCTAACCCTAACCCTAACCCTAACTTCCTGGTACATTTCAACTTAAGGAGAGAACAAAAATGTGTTCAAAATTGTATTCAAAATCGTATAAGCCACACCCCTTTTCTGTCGGAAAACCCTCCCCCTCACCCTCATACTAGTTTCCAGGTACATTTGAACTTAAGGAGAGCATCAAATGACATTTAAAATTGTATGAGCCACACAACTGTTTAACCCTAACCCTAACCCTAACCCTAACCCTAACCCTAACCCTAACCCTAACCCTAACCCTAACCCTAACTTCCTGGTACATTTCAACTTAAGGAGAGAACAAAAATGTGTTTTAAATTGTATTCAAAATCGTATAATTCACACCCCTTTTGTTTCAGAAAACCCTCCCCCTCACCCTCATACTAGTTTCCAGGTACATTTCAACTTAAGGAGAGCATCAAATGACATTTAAAATTGTATGAGACAAACAACTGTTCCACAACCCTAACCCTAACCCTAACCCTAACCCTAACCCTAACCCTAACCCTAACCCTAACTTCCTGGTACATTTCAACTTAAGGAGAGAACAAAAATGTGTTCAAAATCGTATTCAAAATCGTATAAGCCACACCCCTTTTCTGTCGGAAAACCCTCCCCCTCACCCTCATACTAGTTTCCAGGTACATTTCAACTTAAGGAGAGCATCAAATGACATTTAAAATTGTATGAGCCACACAACTGTTCTACAACCCAAACACAAACCCAAACCCTAACTACCTGGTACATTTCAACTTAAGGAGAGAACAAAAATGTGTTTAAAATTGTATTCAAAATCATATAAGCCACACCCCTTTTTTGTCGGAAAACCCTCCCCCTCACCCTCATACTAGTTTCCAGGTACATTTCAACTTAAGGAGAGCATCAAATGACATTTAAAATTGTATGAGCCACACAACCCTAACCCTAACCCTAACCCTAACCCTAACCCTAACCCTAACCCTAACCCTAACCCTAACCCTAACCCTAACCCTAACCCTAACCCTAACCCTAACCCTGACTTCCTGGTACATTTCAACTTAAGGAGAGAACAAAAATGTGTTTAAAATTGTATTCAAAATCGTATAAGCCACACCCCTTTTGTTTTGGAAAACCCTCCCCCTCACCCTCATACTAGTTTCCAGGTAATTTTCAACTTAAGGAGAGCATCAAATGACATTTAAAATTGTATGAGCCACACAACTGTTCCACAACCCCAACCCTAACCCTAACCCTAACCCTAACCCTAACCCTAACCCTAACCCTAACCCTAACCCTAACCCTAACCCTAACCCTAACCCTAACCCTAACCCTAACTTCCTGGTACATTTCGACTTAAGGAGAGAACAAAAATGTGTTTTAAATTGTATTCAAAATCATATAAGCCACACCGCTTTTTTGTCGGAAAACCCTCCCCCTCACCCTCATACTAGTTTCCAGGTACATTTCAACTTAAGGAGAGCATCAAATGACATTTAAAATTGTATGAGCCACACAACCCTAACCCTAACCCTAACCCTAACCCTAACCCTAACCCTGACTTCCTGGTACATTTCAACTTAAGGAGAGAACAAAAATGTGTTTAAAATTGTATTCAAAATCGTATAAGCCACATCCCTTTTGTTTTGGAAAACCTTCCCCCTCACCCTCATACTAGTTTCCAGGTAATTTTCAACTTAAGGAGAGCATCAAATGACATTTAAAATTGTATGAGCCACACAACTGTTCCACAACCCTAACCCTAACCCTAACCCTAACCCTAACCCTAACCCTAACCCTAACCCTAACCCTAACCCTAACCCTAACCCTAACCCTAACCCTAACCCTAACCCTAACCCTAACCCTAACCCTAACCCTAACCCTAACCCTAACTTCCTGGTACATTTCAACTTAAGGAGAGAACAAAAATGTGTTCAAAATTGTATTCAAAATCGTATAAGCCACACCCCTTTTCTGTCGGAAAACCCTCCCCCTCACCCTCATACTAGTTTCCAGGTACATTTGAACTTAAGGAGAGCATCAAATGACATTTAAAATTGTATGAGCCACACAACTGTTTAACCCTAACCCTAACCCTAACCCTAACCCTAACCCTAACCCTAACCCTAACCCTAACCCTAACCCTAACCCTAACTTCCTGGTACATTTCAACTTAAGGAGAGAACAAAAATGTGTTTTAAATTGTATTCAAAATCGTATAATTCACACCCCTTTTGTTTCAGAAAACCCTCCCCCTCACCCTCATACTAGTTTCCAGGTACATTTCAACTTAAGGAGAGCATCAAATGACATTTAAAATTGTATGAGACAAACAACTGTTCCACAACCCTAACCCTAACCCTAACCCTAACCCTAACCCTAACCCTAACTTCCTGGTACATTTCAACTTAAGGAGAGAACAAAAATGTGTTCAAAATCGTATTCAAAATCGTATAAGCCACACCCCTTTTCTGTCGGAAAACCCTCCCCCTCACCCTCATACTAGTTTCCAGGTACATTTCAACTTAAGGAGAGCATCAAATGACATTTAAAATTGTATGAGCCACACAACTGTTCTACAACCCAAACACAAACCCAAACCCTAACTACCTGGTACATTTCAACTTAAGGAGAGAACAAAAATGTGTTTAAAATTGTATTCAAAATCATATAAGCCACACCCCTTTTTTGTCGGAAAACCCTCCCCCTCACCCTCATACTAGTTTCCAGGTACATTTCAACTTAAGGAGAGCATCAAATGACATTTAAAATTGTATGAGCCACACAACCCTAACCCTAACCCTAACCCTAACCCTAACCCTAACCCTAACCCTAACCCTAACCCTAACCCTAACCCTAACCCTAACCCTAACCCTAACCCTAACCCTAACCCTGACTTCCTGGTACATTTCAACTTAAGGAGAGAACAAAAATGTGTTTAAAATTGTATTCAAAATCGTATAAGCCACACCCCTTTTGTTTTGGAAAACCCTCCCCCTCACCCTCATACTAGTTTCCAGGTAATTTTCAACTTAAGGAGAGCATCAAATGACATTTAAAATTGTATGAGCCACACAACTGTTCCACAACCCCAACCCTAACCCTAACCCTAACCCTAACCCTAACCCTAACCCTAACCCTAACCCTAACCCTAACCCTAACCCTAACCCTAACCCTAACCCTAACCCTAACTTCCTGGTACATTTCGACTTAAGGAGAGAACAAAAATGTGTTTTAAATTGTATTCAAAATCGTATAAGCCACACCCCTTTTGTTTCAGAAAACCCTCCCCCTCACCCTCATACTAGTTTCCAGGTACATTTCAACTTAAGGAGAGCATCAAATGACATTTAAAATTGTATGAGCCAAACAACTGTTCCACAACCCTAACCCTAACCCTAACCCTAACCCTAACCCTAACCCTAACCCTAACCCTAACCCTAACCCTAACCCTAACCCTAACCCTAACCCTAACCCTAACCCTAACCCTAACCCTAACCCTAACCCTAACTTCCTGGTACATTTCAACTTAAGGAGAGAACAAAAATGTGTTCAAAATCGTATTCAAAATCGTATAAGCCACACCCCTTTTCTGTCGGAAAACCCTCCCCCTCACCCTCATACTAGTTTCCAGGTACATTTCAACTTAAGGAGAGCATCAAATGACATTTAAAATTGTATGAGCCACACAACTGTTCTACAACCCAAACACAAACCCAAACCCTAACTACCTGGTACATTTCAACTTAAGGAGAGAACAAAAATGTGTTTAAAATTGTATTCAAAATCATATAAGCCACACCCCTTTTTTGTCGGAAAACCCTCCCCCTCACCCTCATACTAGTTTCCAGGTACATTTCAACTTAAGGAGAGCATCAAATGACATTTAAAATTGTATGAGCCACACAACCCTAACCCTAACCCTAACCCTAACCCTAACCCTAACCCTAACCCTAACCCTAACCCTAACCCTAACCCTAACCCTAACCCTAACCCTAACCCTAACCCTAACCCTAACCCTAATCCTAACCCTAACCCTAACCCTGACTTCCTGGTACATTTCAACTTAAGGAGAGAACAAAAATGTGTTTAAAATTGTATTCAAAATCATATAAGCCACACCCCTTTTTTGTCGGAAAACCCTCCCCCTCACCCTCATACTAGTTTCCAGGTACATTTCAACTTAAGGAGAGCATCAAATGACATTTAAAATTGTATGAGCCACACAACCCTAACCCTAACCCTAACCCTAACCCTAACCCTAACCCTGACTTCCTGGTACATTTCAACTTAAGGAGAGAACAAAAATGTGTTTAAAATTGTATTCAAAATCGTATAAGCCACATCCCTTTTGTTTTGGAAAACCTTCCCCCTCACCCTCATACTAGTTTCCAGGTAATTTTCAACTTAAGGAGAGCATCAAATGACATTTAAAATTGTATGAGCCACACAACTGTTCCACAACCCTAACCCTAACCCTAACCCTAACCCTAACCCTAACCCTAACCCTAACCCTAACCCTAACCCTAACCCTAACCCTAACCCTAACCCTAACCCTAACCCTAACCCTAACCCTAACCCTAACTTCCTGGTACATTTCAACTTAAGGAGAGAACAAAAATGTGTTCAAAATTGTATTCAAAATCGTATAAGCCACACCCCTTTTCTGTCGGAAAACCCTCCCCCTCACCCTCATACTAGTTTCCAGGTACATTTGAACTTAAGGAGAGCATCAAATGACATTTAAAATTGTATGAGCCACACAACCCTAACCCTAACCCTAACCCTAACCCTAACCCTAACCCTAACCCTAACCCTAACCCTAACCCTAACCCTGACTTCCTGGTACATTTCAACTTAAGGAGAGAACAAAAATGTGTTTAAAATTGTATTCAAAATCATATAAGCCACACCCCTTTTTTGTCGGAAAACCCTCCCCCTCACCCTCATACTAGTTTCCAGGTACATTTCAACTTAAGGAGAGCATCAAATGACATTTAAAATTGTATGAGCCACACAACCCTAACCCTAACCCTAACCCTAACCCTAACCCTAACCCTGACTTCCTGGTACATTTCAACTTAAGGAGAGAACAAAAATGTGTTTAAAATTGTATTCAAAATCGTATAAGCCACATCCCTTTTGTTTTGGAAAACCTTCCCCCTCACCCTCATACTAGTTTCCAGGTAATTTTCAACTTAAGGAGAGCATCAAATGACATTTAAAATTGTATGAGCCACACAACTGTTCCACAACCCTAACCCTAACCCTAACCCTAACCCTAACCCTAACCCTAACCCTAACCCTAACCCTAACCCTAACCCTAACTTCCTGGTACATTTCAACTTAAGGAGAGAACAAAAATGTGTTCAAAATTGTATTCAAAATCGTATAAGCCACACCCCTTTTCTGTCGGAAAACCCTCCCCCTCACCCTCATACTAGTTTCCAGGTACATTTGAACTTAAGGAGAGCATCAAATGACATTTAAAATTGTATGAGCCACACAACTGTTTAACCCTAACCCTAACCCTAACCCTAACCCTAACCCTAACCCTAACCCTAACCCTAACCCTAACCCTAACCCTAACCCTAACCCTAACTTCCTGGTACATTTCAACTTAAGGAGAGAACAAAAATGTGTTTTAAATTGTATTCAAAATCGTATAATTCACACCCCTTTTGTTTCAGAAAACCCTCCCCCTCACCCTCATACTAGTTTCCAGGTACATTTCAACTTAAGGAGAGCATCAAATGACATTTAAAATTGTATGAGACAAACAACTGTTCCACAACCCTAACCCTAACCCTAACCCTAACCCTAACCCTAACCCTAACCCTAACTTCCTGGTACATTTCAACTTAAGGAGAGAACAAAAATGTGTTCAAAATCGTATTCAAAATCGTATAAGCCACACCCCTTTTCTGTCGGAAAACCCTCCCCCTCACCCTCATACTAGTTTCCAGGTACATTTCAACTTAAGGAGAGCATCAAATGACATTTAAAATTGTATGAGCCACACAACTGTTCTACAACCCAAACACAAACCCAAACCCTAACTACCTGGTACATTTCAACTTAAGGAGAGAACAAAAATGTGTTTAAAATTGTATTCAAAATCATATAAGCCACACCCCTTTTTTGTCGGAAAACCCTCCCCCTCACCCTCATACTAGTTTCCAGGTACATTTCAACTTAAGGAGAGCATCAAATGACATTTAAAATTGTATGAGCCACACAACCCTAACCCTAACCCTAACCCTAACCCTAACCCTAACCCTAACCCTAACCCTAACCCTAACCCTAACCCTAACCCTAACCCTAACCCTAACCCTAACCCTAACCCTAACCCTAACCCTAACCCTAACCCTAACCCTGACTTCCTGGTACATTTCAACTTAAGGAGAGAACAAAAATGTGTTTAAAATTGTATTCAAAATCGTATAAGCCACACCCCTTTTGTTTTGGAAAACCCTCCCCCTCACCCTCATACTAGTTTCCAGGTAATTTTCAACTTAAGGAGAGCATCAAATGACATTTAAAATTGTATGAGCCACACAACTGTTCCACAACCCCAACCCTAACCCTAACCCTAACCCTAACCCTAACCCTAACCCTAACCCTAACCCTAACCCTAACCCTAACCCTAACCCTAACCCTAACCCTAACTTCCTGGTACATTTCGACTTAAGGAGAGAACAAAAATGTGTTTTAAATTGTATTCAAAATCGTATAAGCCACACCCCTTTTGTTTCAGAAAACCCTCCCCCTCACCCTCATACTAGTTTCCAGGTACATTTCAACTTAAGGAGAGCATCAAATGACATTTAAAATTGTATGAGCCAAACAACTGTTCCACAACCCTAACCCTAACCCTAACCCTAACCCTAACCCTAACCCTAACCCTAACCCTAACCCTAACCCTAACCCTAACCCTAACCCTAACCCTAACCCTAACCCTAACCCTAACCCTAACCCTAACCCTAACCCTAACCCTAACCCTAACTTCCTGGTACATTTCAACTTAAGGAGAGAACAAAAATGTGTTCAAAATCGTATTCAAAATCGTATAAGCCACACCCCTTTTCTGTCGGAAAACCCTCCCCCTCACCCTCATACTAGATTCCAGGTACATTTCAACTTAAGGAGAGCATCAAATGACATTTAAAATTGTATGAGCCAAACAACTGTTCCACAACCCTAACCCTAACCCTAACCCTAACCCTAACCCTAACCCTAACCCTAACCCTAACCCTAACCCTAACCCTAACCCTAACCCTAACCCTAACCCTAACCCTAACCCTAACCCTAACCCTAACCCTAACCCTAACCCTAACTTCCTGGTACATTTCAACTTAAGGAGAGAACAAAAATGTGTTTTAAATTGTATTCAAAATCGTATAAGCCACACCCCTTTTGTTTCAGAAAACCCTCCCCCTCACCCTCATACTAGTTTCCAGGTACATTTCAACTTAAGGAGAGCATCAAATGACATTTAAAATTGTATGAGCCACACAACTGTTCTACAACCCAAACACAAACCCAAACCCTAACTACCTGGTTCATTTCAACTTAAGGAGAGAACAAAAATGTGTTTAAAATTGTATTCAAAATCATATAAGCCACACCCCTTTTTTGTCGGAAAACCCTCCCCCTCACCCTCATACTAGTTTCCAGGTACATTTCAACTTAAGGAGAGCATCAAATGACATTTAAAATTGTATGAGCCACACAACTGTTCCCTAACCCTAACCCTAACCCTAACCCTAACCCTAACCCTAACCCTAACCCTAACCCTAACCCTAACCCTAACCCTAACCCTAACCCTAACCCTAACCCTAACCCTAACCCTAACCCTAACTTCCTGGTACATTTCAACTTAAGGAGAGAACAAAAATGTGTTTTAAATTGTATTCAAAATCGTATAAGCCACACCCCTTTTGTTTCAGAAAACCCTCCCCCTCACCCTCATACTAGTTTCCAGGTACATTTCAACTTAAGGAGAGCATCAAATGACATTTAAAATTGTATGAGCCAAACAACTGTTCCACAACCCTAACCCTAACCCTAACCCTAACCCTAACCCTAACCCTAACCCTAACCCTAACCCTAACCCTAACCCTAACCCTAACCCTAACCCTAACCCTAACCCTAACCCTAACCCTAACCCTAACCCTAACCCTAACCCTAACTTCCTGGTACATTTCAACTTAAGGAGAGAACAAAAATGTGTTCAAAATCGTATTAAAATCGTATAAGCCACACCCCTTTTCTGTCGGAAAACCCTCCCCCTCACCCTCATACTAGATTCCAGGTACATTTCAACTTAAGGAGAGCATCAAATGACATTTAAAATGGTATGAGCCACACAACTGTTCTACAACCCAAACACAAACCCAAACCCTAACTTCCTGGTACATTTCAACTTAAGGAGAGAACAAAAATGTGTTTAAAATTGTATTCAAAATCGTATAAGCCACACCCCTTTTCTGTCGGAAAACCCTCCCCCTCACCCTCATACTAGTTTCCAGGTACATTTCAACTTAAGGAGAGCATCAAATGACATTTAAAATTGTATGAGCCACACAACTGTTCTACAACCCAAACACAAACCCAAACCCTAACTACCTGGTACATTTCAACTTAAGGAGAGAACAAAAATGTGTTTAAAATTGTATTCAAAATCATATAAGCCACACCCCTTTTTTGTCGGAAAACCCTCCCCCTCACCCTCATACTAGTTTCCAGGTACATTTCAACTTAAGGAGAGCATCAAATGACATTTAAAATTGTATGAGCCACACAACCCTAACCCTAACCCTAACCCTAACCCTAACCCTAACCCTAACCCTGACTTCCTGGTACATTTCAACTTAAGGAGAGAACAAAAATGTGTTTAAAATTGTATTCAAAATCGTATAAGCCACATCCCTTTTGTTTTGGAAAACCTTCCCCCTCACCCTCATACTAGTTTCCAGGTAATTTTCAACTTAAGGAGAGCATCAAATGACATTTAAAATTGTATGAGCCACACAACTGTTCCACAACCCTAACCCTAACCCTAACCCTAACCCTAACCCTAACCCTAACCCTAACCCTAACCCTAACCCTAACCCTAACTTCCTGGTACATTTCAACTTAAGGAGAGAACAAAAATGTGTTCAAAATTGTATTCAAAATCGTATAAGCCACACCCCTTTTCTGTCGGAAAACCCTCCCCCTCACCCTCATACTAGTTTCCAGGTACATTTGAACTTAAGGAGAGCATCAAATGACATTTAAAATTGTATGAGCCACACAACTGTTTAACCCTAACCCTAACCCTAACCCTAACCCTAACCCTAACCCTAACCCTAACCCTAACCCTAACCCTAACCCTAACCCTAACCCTAACCCTAACCCTAACCCTAACCCTAACTTCCTGGTACATTTCAACTTAAGGAGAGAACAAAAATGTGTTTTAAATTGTATTCAAAATCGTATAATTCACACCCCTTTTGTTTCAGAAAACCCTCCCCCTCACCCTCATACTAGTTTCCAGGTACATTTCAACTTAAGGAGAGCATCAAATGACATTTAAAATTGTATGAGACAAACAACTGTTCCACAACCCTAACCCTAACCCTAACCCTAACCCTAACCCTAACCCTAACCCTAACCCTAACCCTAACCCTAACCCTAACCCTAACCCTAACCCTAACCCTAACCCTAACCCTAACCCTAACTTCCTGGTACATTTCAACTTAAGGAGAGAACAAAAATGTGTTCAAAATCGTATTCAAAATCGTATAAGCCACATCCCTTTTCTGTCGGAAAACCCTCCCCCTCACCCTCATACTAGTTTCCAGGTACATTTCAACTTAAGGAGAGCATCAAATGACATTTAAAATTGTATGAGCCACACAACTGTTCTACAACCCAAACACAAACCCAAACCCTAACTACCTGGTACATTTCAACTTAAGGAGAGAACAAAAATGTGTTTAAAATTGTATTCAAAATCATATAAGCCACACCCCTTTTTTGTCGGAAAACCCTCCCCCTCACCCTCATACTAGTTTCCAGGTACATTTCAACTTAAGGAGAGCATCAAATGACATTTAAAATTGTATGAGCCACACAACCCTAACCCTAACCCTAACCCTAACCCTAACCCTAACCCTAACCCTAACCCTAACCCTAACCCTAACCCTAACCCTAACCCTAACCCTAACCCTAACCCTAACCCTAACCCTAACCCTAACTTCCTGGTACATTTCAACTTAAGGAGAGAACAAAAATGTGTTCAAAATTGTATTCAAAATCGTATAAGCCACACCCCTTTTCTGTCGGAAAACCCTCCCCCTCACCCTCATACTAGTTTCCAGGTACATTTGAACTTAAGGAGAGCATCAAATGACATTTAAAATTGTATGAGCCACACAACCCTAACCCTAACCCTAACCCTAACCCTAACCCTAACCCTAACCCTAACCCTAACCCTAACCCTAACCCTAACCCTAACCCTAACCCTAACCCTAACCCTGACTTCCTGGTACATTTCAACTTAAGGAGAGAACAAAAATGTGTTTAAAATTGTATTCAAAATCATATAAGCCACACCCCTTTTTTGTCGGAAAACCCTCCCCCTCACCCTCATACTAGTTTCCAGGTACATTTCAACTTAAGGAGAGCATCAAATGACATTTAAAATTGTATGAGCCACACAACCCTAACCCTAACCCTAACCCTAACCCTAACCCTAACCCTGACTTCCTGGTACATTTCAACTTAAGGAGAGAACAAAAATGTGTTTAAAATTGTATTCAAAATCGTATAAGCCACATCCCTTTTGTTTTGGAAAACCTTCCCCCTCACCCTCATACTAGTTTCCAGGTAATTTTCAACTTAAGGAGAGCATCAAATGACATTTAAAATTGTATGAGCCACACAACTGTTCCACAACCCTAACCCTAACCCTAACCCTAACCCTAACCCTAACCCTAACCCTAACCCTAACCCTAACCCTAACCCTAACCCTAACCCTAACCCTAACCCTAACCCTAACCCTAACCCTAACCCTAACTTCCTGGTACATTTCAACTTAAGGAGAGAACAAAAATGTGTTCAAAATTGTATTCAAAATCGTATAAGCCACACCCCTTTTCTGTCGGAAAACCCTCCCCCTCACCCTCATACTAGTTTCCAGGTACATTTGAACTTAAGGAGAGCATCAAATGACATTTAAAATTGTATGAGCCACACAACTGTTTAACCCTAACCCTAACCCTAACCCTAACCCTAACCCTAACCCTAACCCTAACCCTAACCCTAACCCTAACCCTAACCCTAACCCTAACCCTAACCCTAACCCTAACCCTAACCCTAACCCTAACCCTAACCCTAACTTCCTGGTACATTTCAACTTAAGGAGAGAACAAAAATGTGTTTTAAATTGTATTCAAAATCGTATAATTCACACCCCTTTTGTTTCAGAAAACCCTCCCCCTCACCCTCATACTAGTTTCCAGGTACATTTCAACTTAAGGAGAGCATCAAATGACATTTAAAATTGTATGAGACAAACAACTGTTCCACAACCCTAACCCTAACCCTAACCCTAACCCTAACCCTAACCCTAACCCTAACTTCCTGGTACATTTCAACTTAAGGAGAGAACAAAAATGTGTTCAAAATCGTATTCAAAATCGTATAAGCCACACCCCTTTTCTGTCGGAAAACCCTCCCCCTCACCCTCATACTAGTTTCCAGGTACATTTCAACTTAAGGAGAGCATCAAATGACATTTAAAATTGTATGAGCCACACAACTGTTCTACAACCCAAACACAAACCCAAACCCTAACTACCTGGTACATTTCAACTTAAGGAGAGAACAAAAATGTGTTTAAAATTGTATTCAAAATCATATAAGCCACACCCCTTTTTTGTCGGAAAACCCTCCCCCTCACCCTCATACTAGTTTCCAGGTACATTTCAACTTAAGGAGAGCATCAAATGACATTTAAAATTGTATGAGCCACACAACCCTAACCCTAACCCTAACCCTAACCCTAACCCTAACCCTAACCCTAACCCTAACCCTAACCCTAACCCTAACCCTAACCCTAACCCTAACCCTAACCCTAACCCTAACCCTGACTTCCTGGTACATTTCAACTTAAGGAGAGAACAAAAATGTGTTTAAAATTGTATTCAAAATCGTATAAGCCACACCCCTTTTGTTTTGGAAAACCCTCCCCCTCACCCTCATACTAGTTTCCAGGTAATTTTCAACTTAAGGAGAGCATCAAATGACATTTAAAATTGTATGAGCCACACAACTGTTCCACAACCCCAACCCTAACCCTAACCCTAACCCTAACCCTAACCCTAACCCTAACCCTAACCCTAACCCTAACCCTAACCCTAACCCTAACCCTAACCCTAACCCTAACCCTAACCCTAACCCTAACCCTAACCCTAACCCTAACCCTAACTTCCTGGTACATTTCGACTTAAGGAGAGAACAAAAATGTGTTTTAAATTGTATTCAAAATCGTATAAGCCACACCCCTTTTGTTTCAGAAAACCCTCCCCCTCACCCTCATACTAGTTTCCAGGTACATTTCAACTTAAGGAGAGCATCAAATGACATTTAAAATTGTATGAGCCAAACAACTGTTCCACAACCCTAACCCTAACCCTAACCCTAACCCTAACCCTAACCCTAACCCTAACCCTAACCCTAACCCTAACCCTAACCCTAACCCTAACCCTAACCCTAACCCTAACCCTAACCCTAACTTCCTGGTACATTTCAACTTAAGGAGAGAACAAAAATGTGTTCAAAATCGTATTCAAAATCGTATAAGCCACACCCCTTTTCTGTCGGAAAACCCTCCCCCTCACCCTCATACTAGATTCCAGGTACATTTCAACTTAAGGAGAGCATCAAATGACATTTAAAATTGTATGAGCCAAACAACTGTTCCACAACCCTAACCCTAACCCTAACCCTAACCCTAACCCTAACCCTAACCCTAACCCTAACCCTAACCCTAACCCTAACCCTAACCCTAACCCTAACCCTAACCCTAACCCTAACCCTAACCCTAACCCTAACCCTAACCCTAACTTCCTGGTACATTTCAACTTAAGGAGAGAACAAAAATGTGTTTTAAATTGTATTCAAAATCGTATAAGCCACACCCCTTTTGTTTCAGAAAACCCTCCCCCTCACCCTCATACTAGTTTCCAGGTACATTTCAACTTAAGGAGAGCATCAAATGACATTTAAAATTGTATGAGCCACACAACTGTTCTACAACCCAAACACAAACCCAAACCCTAACTACCTGGTTCATTTCAACTTAAGGAGAGAACAAAAATGTGTTTAAAATTGTATTCAAAATCATATAAGCCACACCCCTTTTTTGTCGGAAAACCCTCCCCCTCACCCTCATACTAGTTTCCAGGTACATTTCAACTTAAGGAGAGCATCAAATGACATTTAAAATTGTATGAGCCACACAACTGTTCCCTAACCCTAACCCTAACCCTAACCCTAACCCTAACCCTAACCCTAACCCTAACCCTAACCCTAACCCTAACTTCCTGGTACATTTCAACTTAAGGAGAGAACAAAAATGTGTTTTAAATTGTATTCAAAATCGTATAAGCCACACCCCTTTTGTTTCAGAAAACCCTCCCCCTCACCCTCATACTAGTTTCCAGGTACATTTCAACTTAAGGAGAGCATCAAATTACATTTAAAATTGTATGAGCCAAACAACTGTTCCACAACCCTAACCCTAACCCTAACCCTAACCCTAACCCTAACCCTAACCCTAACCCTAACCCTAACCCTAACCCTAACCCTAACCCTAACCCTAACCCTAACCCTAACCCTAACCCTAACCCTAACCCTAACCCTAACCCTAACCCTAACTTCCTGGTACATTTCAACTTAAGGAGAGAACAAAAATGTGTTCAAAATCGTATTAAAATCGTATAAGCCACACCCCTTTTCTGTCGGAAAACCCTCCCCCTCACCCTCATACTAGATTCCAGGTACATTTCAACTTAAGGAGAGCATCAAATGACATTTAAAATGGTATGAGCCACACAACTGTTCTACAACCCAAACACAAACCCAAACCCTAACTTCCTGGTACATTTCAACTTAAGGAGAGAACAAAAATGTGTTTAAAATTGTATTCAAAATCGTATAAGCCACACCCCTTTTCTGTCGGAAAACCCTCCCCCTCACCCTCATACTAGTTTCCAGGTACATTTCAACTTAAGGAGAGCATCAAATGACATTTAAAATTGTATGAGCCACACAACTGTTCTACAACCCAAACACAAACCCAAACCCTAACTACCTGGTACATTTCAACTTAAGGAGAGAACAAAAATGTGTTTAAAATTGTATTCAAAATCATATAAGCCACACCCCTTTTTTGTCGGAAAACCCTCCCCCTCACCCTCATACTAGTTTCCAGGTACATTTCAACTTAAGGAGAGCATCAAATGACATTTAAAATTGTATGAGCCACACAACCCTAACCCTAACCCTAACCCTAACCCTAACCCTAACCCTAACCCTAACCCTGACTTCCTGGTACATTTCAACTTAAGGAGAGAACAAAAATGTGTTTAAAATTGTATTCAAAATCGTATAAGCCACATCCCTTTTGTTTTGGAAAACCTTCCCCCTCACCCTCATACTAGTTTCCAGGTAATTTTCAACTTAAGGAGAGCATCAAATGACATTTAAAATTGTATGAGCCACACAACTGTTCCACAACCCTAACCCTAACCCTAACCCTAACCCTAACCCTAACCCTAACCCTAACCCTAACCCTAACCCTAACCCTAACCCTAACCCTAACCCTAACCCTAACCCTAACCCTAACTTCCTGGTACATTTCAACTTAAGGAGAGAACAAAAATGTGTTCAAAATTGTATTCAAAATCGTATAAGCCACACCCCTTTTCTGTCGGAAAACCCTCCCCCTCACCCTCATACTAGTTTCCAGGTACATTTGAACTT
This sequence comes from Hyla sarda, assembly GCF_029499605.1. Classification (NCBI taxonomy): domain Eukaryota; kingdom Metazoa; phylum Chordata; class Amphibia; order Anura; family Hylidae; genus Hyla; species Hyla sarda. The sequence continues at coordinate 62,041,850 of NC_079193.1, read as the reverse complement.
AAGGAGAGCATCAAATGACATTTAAAATTGTATGAGCCACACAACTGTTTAACCCTAACCCTAACCCTAACCCTAACCCTAACCCTAACCCTAACCCTAACTTCCTGGTACATTTCAACTTAAGGAGAGAACAAAAATGTGTTTTAAATTGTATTCAAAATCGTATAATTCACACCCCTTTTGTTTCAGAAAACCCTCCCCCTCACCCTCATACTAGTTTCCAGGTACATTTCAACTTAAGGAGAGCATCAAATGACATTTAAAATTGTATGAGACAAACAACTGTTCCACAACCCTAACCCTAACCCTAACCCTAACCCTAACCCTAACCCTAACCCTAACCCTAACCCTAACCCTAACCCTAACCCTAACCCTAACCCTAACCCTAACCCTAACCCTAACCCTAACCCTAACCCTAACCCTAACTTCCTGGTACATTTCAACTTAAGGAGAGAACAAAAATGTGTTCAAAATCGTATTCAAAATCGTATAAGCCACATCCCTTTTCTGTCGGAAAACCCTCCCCCTCACCCTCATATTAGTTTCCAGGTACATTTCAACTTAAGGAGAGCATCAAATGACATTTAAAATTGTATGAGCCACACAACTGTTCTACAACCCAAACACAAACCCAAACCCTAACTACCTGGTACATTTCAACTTAAGGAGAGAACAAAAATGTGTTTAAAATTGTATTCAAAATCATATAAGCCACACCCCTTTTTTGTCGGAAAACCCTCCCCCTCACCCTCATACTAGTTTCCAGGTACATTTCAACTTAAGGAGAGCATCAAATGACATTTAAAATTGTATGAGCCACACAACTGTTCCCTAACCCTAACCCTAACCCTAACCCTAACCCTAACCCTAACCCTAACCCTAACCCTAACCCTAACCCTAACCCTAACCCTAACCCTAACCCTAACCCTAACCCTAACCCTAACCCTAACCCTAACTTCCTGGTACATTTCAACTTAAGGAGAGAACAAAAATGTGTTTTAAATTGTATTCAAAATCGTATAAGCCACACCCCTTTTGTTTCAGAAAACCCTCCCCCTCACCCTCATACTAGTTTCCAGGTACATTTCAACTTAAGGAGAGCATCAAATGACATTTAAAATTGTATGAGCCAAACAACTGTTCCACAACCCTAACCCTAACCCTAACCCTAACCCTAACCCTAACCCTAACCCTAACCCTAACCCTAACCCTAACCCTAACCCTAACCCTAACCCTAACCCTAACCCTAACCCTAACCCTAACCCTAACCCTAACTTCCTGGTACATTTCAACTTAAGGAGAGAACAAAAATGTGTTCAAAATCGTATTAAAATCGTATAAGCCACACCCCTTTTCTGTCGGAAAACCCTCCCCCTCACCCTCATACTAGATTCCAGGTACATTTCAACTTAAGGAGAGCATCAAATGACATTTAAAATGGTATGAGCCACACAACTGTTCTACAACCCAAACACAAACCCAAACCCTAACTTCCTGGTACATTTCAACTTAAGGAGAGAACAAAAATGTGTTTAAAATTGTATTCAAAATCGTATAAGCCACACCCCTTTTCTGTCGGAAAACCCTCCCCCTCACCCTCATACTAGTTTCCAGGTACATTTCAACTTAAGGAGAGCATCAAATGACATTTAAAATTGTATGAGCCACACAACTGTTCTACAACCCAAACACAAACCCAAACCCTAACTACCTGGTACATTTCAACTTAAGGAGAGAACAAAAATGTGTTTAAAATTGTATTCAAAATCATATAAGCCACACCCCTTTTTTGTCGGAAAACCCTCCCCCTCACCCTCATACTAGTTTCCAGGTACATTTCAACTTAAGGAGAGCATCAAATGACATTTAAAATTGTATGAGCCACACAACCCTAACCCTAACCCTAACCCTAACCCTAACCCTAACCCTAACCCTAACCCTAACCCTAACCCTAACCCTAACCCTGACTTCCTGGTACATTTCAACTTAAGGAGAGAACAAAAATGTGTTTAAAATTGTATTCAAAATCGTATAAGCCACATCCCTTTTGTTTTGGAAAACCTTCCCCCTCACCCTCATACTAGTTTCCAGGTAATTTTCAACTTAAGGAGAGCATCAAATGACATTTAAAATTGTATGAGCCACACAACTGTTCCACAACCCTAACCCTAACCCTAACCCTAACCCTAACCCTAACCCTAACCCTAACCCTAACCCTAACCCTAACCCTAACCCTAACCCTAACCCTAACCCTAACCCTAACCCTAACCCTAACCCTAACCCTAACTTCCTGGTACATTTCAACTTAAGGAGAGAACAAAAATGTGTTCAAAATTGTATTCAAAATCGTATAAGCCACACCCCTTTTCTGTCGGAAAACCCTCCCCCTCACCCTCATACTAGTTTCCAGGTACATTTGAACTTAAGGAGAGCATCAAATGACATTTAAAATTGTATGAGCCACACAACTGTTTAACCCTAACCCTAACCCTAACCCTAACCCTAACCCTAACTTCCTGGTACATTTCAACTTAAGGAGAGAACAAAAATGTGTTTTAAATTGTATTCAAAATCGTATAATTCACACCCCTTTTGTTTCAGAAAACCCTCCCCCTCACCCTCATACTAGTTTCCAGGTACATTTCAACTTAAGGAGAGCATCAAATGACATTTAAAATTGTATGAGACAAACAACTGTTCCACAACCCTAAACCTAACCCTAACCCTAACCCTAACCCTAACCCTAACCCTAACTTCCTGGTACATTTCAACTTAAGGAGAGAACAAAAATGTGTTCAAAATCGTATTCAAAATCGTATAAGCCACATACCTTTTCTGTCGGAAAACCCTCCCCCTCACCCTCATACTAGTTTCCAGGTACATTTCAACTTAAGGAGAGCATCAAATGACATTTAAAATTGTATGAGCCACACAACTGTTCTACAACCCAAACACAAACCCAAACCCTAACTACCTGGTACATTTCAACTTAAGGAGAGAACAAAAATGTGTTTAAAATTGTATTCAAAATCATATAAGCCACACCCCTTTTTTGTCGGAAAACCCTCCCCCTCACCCTCATACTAGTTTCCAGGTACATTTCAACTTAAGGAGAGCATCAAATGACATTTAAAATTGTATGAGCCACACAACCCTAACCCTAACCCTAACCCTAACCCTAACCCTAACCCTAACCCTAACCCTAACCCTAACCCTAACCCTAACCCTAACCCTAACCCTAACCCTAACCCTAACCCTAACCCTAACCCTAACCCTAACCCTAACCCTAACCCTAACCCTAACTTCCTGGTACATTTCAACTTAAGGAGAGAACAAAAATGTGTTTTAAATTGTATTCAAAATCGTATAATTCACACCCCTTTTGTTTCAGAAAACCCTCCCCCTCACCCTCATACTAGTTTCCAGGTACATTTCAACTTAAGGAGAGCATCAAATGACATTTAAAATTGTATGAGACAAACAACTGTTCCACAACCCTAACCCTAACCCTAACCCTAACCCTAACCCTAACCCTAACCCTAACCCTAACCCTAACCCTAACCCTAACCCTAACCCTAACCCTAACCCTAACCCTAACCCTAACCCTAACCCTAACTTCCTGGTACATTTCAACTTAAGGAGAGAACAAAAATGTGTTCAAAATCGTATTCAAAATCGTATAAGCCACACCCCTTTTCTGTCGGAAAACCCTCCCCCTCACCCTCATACTAGTTTCCAGGTACATTTCAACTTAAGGAGAGCATCAAATGACATTTAAAATTGTATGAGCCACACAACTGTTCTACAACCCAAACACAAACCCAAACCCTAACTACCTGGTACATTTCAACTTAAGGAGAGAACAAAAATGTGTTTAAAATTGTATTCAAAATCATATAAGCCACACCCCTTTTTTGTCGGAAAACCCTCCCCCTCACCCTCATACTAGTTTCCAGGTACATTTCAACTTAAGGAGAGCATCAAATGACATTTAAAATTGTATGAGCCACACAACCCTAACCCTAACCCTAACCCTAACCCTAACCCTAACCCTAACCCTAACCCTAACCCTAACCCTAACCCTAACCCTAACCCTAACCCTAACCCTAACCCTAACCCTAACCCTAACCCTAATCCTAACCCTAACCCTAACCCTGACTTCCTGGTACATTTCAACTTAAGGAGAGAACAAAAATGTGTTTAAAATTGTATTCAAAATCATATAAGCCACACCCCTTTTTTGTCGGAAAACCCTCCCCCTCACCCTCATACTAGTTTCCAGGTACATTTCAACTTAAGGAGAGCATCAAATGACATTTAAAATTGTATGAGCCACACAACCCTAACCCTAACCCTAACCCTAACCCTAACCCTAACCCTGACTTCCTGGTACATTTCAACTTAAGGAGAGAACAAAAATGTGTTTAAAATTGTATTCAAAATCGTATAAGCCACATCCCTTTTGTTTTGGAAAACCTTCCCCCTCACCCTCATACTAGTTTCCAGGTAATTTTCAACTTAAGGAGAGCATCAAATGACATTTAAAATTGTATGAGCCACACAACTGTTCCACAACCCTAACCCTAACCCTAACCCTAACCCTAACCCTAACCCTAACCCTAACCCTAACCCTAACCCTAACCCTAACCCTAACCCTAACCCTAACCCTAACCCTAACCCTAACCCTAACTTCCTGGTACATTTCAACTTAAGGAGAGAACAAAAATGTGTTCAAAATTGTATTCAAAATCGTATAAGCCACACCCCTTTTCTGTCGGAAAACCCTCCCCCTCACCCTCATACTAGTTTCCAGGTACATTTGAACTTAAGGAGAGCATCAAATGACATTTAAAATTGTATGAGCCACACAACCCTAACCCTAACCCTAACCCTAACCCTAACCCTAACCCTAACCCTAACCCTAACCCTAACCCTAACCCTAACCCTAACCCTAACCCTAACCCTAACCCTAACCCTAACCCTAACCCTGACTTCCTGGTACATTTCAACTTAAGGAGAGAACAAAAATGTGTTTAAAATTGTATTCAAAATCATATAAGCCACACCCCTTTTTTGTCGGAAAACCCTCCCCCTCACCCTCATACTAGTTTCCAGGTACATTTCAACTTAAGGAGAGCATCAAATGACATTTAAAATTGTATGAGCCACACAACCCTAACCCTAACCCTAACCCTAACCCTAACCCTAACCCTAACCCTGACTTCCTGGTACATTTCAACTTAAGGAGAGAACAAAAATGTGTTTAAAATTGTATTCAAAATCGTATAAGCCACATCCCTTTTGTTTTGGAAAACCTTCCCCCTCACCCTCATACTAGTTTCCAGGTAATTTTCAACTTAAGGAGAGCATCAAATGACATTTAAAATTGTATGAGCCACACAACTGTTCCACAACCCTAACCCTAACCCTAACCCTAACCCTAACCCTAACCCTAACCCTAACCCTAACCCTAGCCCTAACCCTAGCCCTAACCCTAACCCTAACCCTAACCCTAACCCTAACCCTAACCCTAACCCTAACCCTAACCCTAACCCTAACTTCCTGGTACATTTCAACTTAAGGAGAGAACAAAAATGTGTTCAAAATTGTATTCAAAATCGTATAAGCCACACCCCTTTTCTGTCGGAAAACCCTCCCCCTCACCCTCATACTAGTTTCCAGGTACATTTGAACTTAAGGAGAGCATCAAATGACATTTAAAATTGTATGAGCCACACAACTGTTTAACCCTAACCCTAACCCTAACCCTAACCCTAACCCTAACCCTAACCCTAACCCTAACCCTAACCCTAACCCTAACCCTAACCCTAACCCTAACCCTAACCCTAACTTCCTGGTACATTTCAACTTAAGGAGAGAACAAAAATGTGTTTTAAATTGTATTCAAAATCGTATAAGTCACACCCCTTTTGTTTCAGAAAACCCTCCCCCTCACCCTCATACTAGTTTCCAGGTACATTTCAACTTAAGGAGAGCATCAAATGACATTTAAAATTGTATGAGACAAACAACTGTTCCACAACCCTAACCCTAACCCTAACCCTAACCCTAACCCTAACCCTAACCCTAACTTCCTGGTACATTTCAACTTAAGGAGAGAACAAAAATGTGTTCAAAATCGTATTCAAAATCGTATAAGCCACACCCCTTTTCTGTCGGAAAACCCTCCCCCTCACCCTCATACTAGTTTCCAGGTACATTTCAACTTAAGGAGAGCATCAAATGACATTTAAAATTGTATGAGCCACACAACTGTTCTACAACCCAAACACAAACCCAAACCCTAACTACCTGGTACATTTCAACTTAAGGAGAGAACAAAAATGTGTTTAAAATTGTATTCAAAATCATATAAGCCACACCCCTTTTTTGTCGGAAAACCCTCCCCCTCACCCTCATACTAGTTTCCAGGTACATTTCAACTTAAGGAGAGCATCAAATGACATTTAAAATTGTATGAGCCACACCCTAACCCTAACCCTAACCCTAACCCTAACCCTAACCCTAACCCTAACCCTAACCCTAACCCTAACCCTAACCCTAACCCTAACCCTAACCCTAACCCTAACCCTAACCCTAACCCTAACTTCCTGGTACATTTCAACTTAAGGAGAGAACAAAAATGTGTTCAAAATTGTATTCAAAATCGTATAAGCCACACCCCTTTTCTGTCGGAAAACCCTCCCCCTCACCCTCATACTAGTTTCCAGGTACATTTCAACTTAAGGAGAGCATCAAATGACATTTAAAATTGTATGAGCCACACAACTGTTCTACAACCCAAACACAAACCCAAACCCTAACTACCTGGTACATTTCAACTTAAGGAGAGAACAAAAATGTGTTTAAAATTGTATTCAAAATCATATAAGCCACACCCCTTTTTTGTCGGAAAACCCTCCCCCTCACCCTCATACTAGTTTCCAGGTACATTTCAACTTAAGGAGAGCATCAAATGACATTTAAAATTGTATGAGCCACACAACCCTAACCCTAACCCTAACCCTAACCCTAACCCTAACCCTAACCCTGACTTCCTGGTACATTTCAACTTAAGGAGAGAACAAAAATGTGTTTAAAATTGTATTCAAAATCGTATAAGCCACATCCCTTTTGTTTTGGAAAACCTTCCCCCTCACCCTCATACTAGTTTCCAGGTAATTTTCAACTTAAGGAGAGCATCAAATGACATTTAAAATTGTATGAGCCACACAACTGTTCCACAACCCTAACCCTAACCCTAACCCTAACCCTAACCCTAACCCTAACCCTAACCCTAACCCTAACCCTAACCCTAACCCTAACCCTAACCCTAACCCTAACCCTAACCCTAACCCTAACCCTAACCCTAACCCTAACCCTAACCCTAACCCTAACTTCCTGGTACATTTCAACTTAAGGAGAGAACAAAAATGTGTTCAAAATTGTATTCAAAATCGTATAAGCCACACCCCTTTTCTGTCGGAAAACCCTCCCCCTCACCCTCATACTAGTTTCCAGGTACATTTGAACTTAAGGAGAGCATCAAATGACATTTAAAATTGTATGAGCCACACAACTGTTTAACCCTAACCCTAACCCTAACCCTAACCCTAACCCTGACTTCCTGGTACATTTCAACTTAAGGAGAGAACAAAAATGTGTTTAAAATTGTATTCAAAATTGTATAAGCCACACCCCTTTTGTTTTGGAAAACCTTCCCCCTCACCCTCATACTAGTTTCCAGGTAATTTTCAACTTAAGGAGAGCATCAAATGACATTTAAAATTGTATGAGCCACACAACTGTTCCACAACCCTAACCCTAACCCTAACCCTAACCCTAACCCTAACCCTAACCCTAACCCTAACCCTAACCCTAACCCTAACCCTAACCCTAACCCTAACCCTAACCCTAACCCTAACCCTAACCCTAACCCTAACCCTAACCCTAACCCTAACTTCCTGGTACATTTCAACTTAAGGAGAGAACAAAAATGTGTTCAAAATTGTATTCAAAATCGTATAAGCCACACCCCTTTTCTGTCGGAAAACCCTCCCCCTCACCCTCATACTAGTTTCCAGGTACATTTGAACTTAAGGAGAGCATCAAATGACATTTAAAATTGTATGAGCCACACAACTGTTTAACCCTAACCCTAACCCTAACCCTAACCCTAACCCTAACCCTAACCCTAACCCTAACCCTAACCCTAACTTCCTGGTACATTTCAACTTAAGGAGAGAACAAAAATGTGTTTTAAATTGTATTCAAAATCGTATAATTCACACCCCTTTTGTTTCAGAAAACCCTCCCCCTCACCCTCATACTAGTTTCCAGGTACATTTCAACTTAAGGAGAGCATCAAATGACATTTAAAATTGTATGAGACAAACAACTGTTCCACAACCCTAACCCTAACCCTAACCCTAACCCTAACCCTAACCCTAACCCTAACCCTAACCCTAACCCTAACCCTAACCCTAACCCTAACCCTAACCCTAACCCTAACCCTAATCCTAACCCTAACCCTAACCCTAACTTCCTGGTACATTTCAACTTAAGGAGAGAACAAAAATGTGTTCAAAATCGTATTCAAAATCGTATAAGCCACACCCCTTTTCTGTCGGAAAACCCTCCCCCTCACCCTCATACTAGTTTCCAGGTACATTTCAACTTAAGGAGAGCATCAAATGACATTTAAAATTGTATGAGCCACACAACTGTTCTACAACCCAAACACAAACCCAAACCCTAACTACCTGGTACATTTCAACTTAAGGAGAGAACAAAAATGTGTTTAAAATTGTATTCAAAATCATATAAGCCACACCCCTTTTTTGTCGGAAAACCCTCCCCCTCACCCTCATACTAGTTTCCAGGTACATTTCAACTTAAGGAGAGCATCAAATGACATTTAAAATTGTATGAGCCACACAACCCTAACCCTAACCCTAACCCTAACCCTAACCCTAACCCTAACCCTAACCCTAACCCTAACCCTAACCCTAACCCTAACCCTAACCCTAACCCTAACCCTAACCCTAACCCTAACCCTAACCCTAACCCTAACCCTAACTTCCTGGTACATTTCAACTTAAGGAGAGAACAAAAATGTGTTTTAAATTGTATTCAAAATCGTATAATTCACACCCCTTTTGTTTCAGAAAACCCTCCCCCTCACCCTCATACTAGTTTCCAGGTACATTTCAACTTAAGGAGAGCATCAAATGACATTTAAAATTGTATGAGACAAACAACTGTTCCACAACCCTAACCCTAACCCTAACCCTAACCCTAACCCTAACCCTAACCCTAACCCTAACCCTAACCCTAACCCTAACCCTAACCCTAACCCTAACCCTAACCCTAACCCTAACCCTAACCCTAACTTCCTGGTACATTTCAACTTAAGGAGAGAACAAAAATGTGTTCAAAATCGTATTCAAAATCGTATAAGCCACACCCCTTTTCTGTCGGAAAACCCTCCCCCTCACCCTCATACTAGTTTCCAGGTACATTTCAACTTAAGGAGAGCATCAAATGACATTTAAAATTGTATGAGCCACACAACTGTTCTACAACCCAAAAACAAACCCAAACCCTAACTACCTGGTACATTTCAACTTAAGGAGAGAACAAAAATGTGTTTAAAATTGTATTCAAAATCATATAAGCCACACCCCTTTTTTGTCGGAAAACCCTCCC